>NC_054563.1:3455350-3580350 GCF_017654505.1 Polyodon spathula
GAAGATCAGCTGACCCTTTTCTGATTTAACGCAAACCTCTGGAATGCCCTGAGTAAAGCAAGGGAAGACCAAAAAGATCTTTCGCACAAAAGGGAGAAGGCAGTGATAATGTTCAAACACTTAGAAGATGTAAGAAAATAGTACTGTACAATGAAAAAGGATCAGTTTAATTAAAGGGGTGCTTTATATCCCCTACATGATCATAATATTCAATTTCACATGTTTAATATCATTATGTGAGTTCATTATGATTCTCAATTGCTCTGTCTGCTTGCTCCTGCACAGATTGCTTCTGAAAAGACTCCTCAATGATGATTGTGGGGAAGCATACTAATGTTTTTGCATCCTTACTTCACTTCCCACAATCTGTCCTGAGCTATCTTTTTAGAAGCAATGGGATTTCGCTGGAATAGTTGGTATGAAGGAAATGTGCTTGGTATGACTTACCTTCTTCTTTGGACAGCACTGTAGTTAATGAAGGAGAGAAAAAAAATAGACAATGTTATTTGACAGTTATTTCTTTATTTAAAATATCCACTCAACGAATCCATATTTAAAAAAAAAACAACATTACTTATCAATAAAAAAATGCTGCTTTTTAACTTATAACTTAAAAAGTAATTTGTGTGATTACAGATGTTTGAACCTCTTTGACACATGTTGTATTTGATTGATGTGCATGACTTATGTGGACAGTGTGTTACTTCTAGTGTTCAGGGTATGCGACTATAAAGTTGCCTAACAGAAACACATGGCAAAGGGCAAAATCAAATACCTGCATGTCTCTGCTGATAATAACAGGTAAGCAAACACATTTTAAAAGCCGTTAGTGTTCAACAGTTTGCTGAACTCATCAAGCACTTCAAACACCGAATCAAGAACAGTACCCACAGGTGGTTGTAGATATTCCACAACTTGAAGGATTGTAAACTGTTCCCTGTTTGCCTATGCTCTGTGGCGCTGCTAGTTTCTTAAAGGCTGTGTTTTGAGGGCATACCGCTCTCGGTGCTGGTGATGATCGGTCCTGAAGAGATGGTGGTGGGTTCAGTGAGCACTGTGGGGGAAGGGGTTGCTTCCACATCACGTCTCCTCCTTTTGCCGCATTGCTAAGAGACAAAAAAGAGGCACTGAGAAACTGGGGATCGGCAATGTGGGCTGTGGGTTCTTCCATCTCAGGACAGCATCTTGAGAATTAGGGTGCTGCCATGTCACCGATTTCCATTGTAGAAATAGCACAGAATCTTATCCATGTGAGGTTTCTCCCTCTCTCCCTCCTTTCTAATGTTGTATTTTACTGAAACGTTTGAGCTAGGAGGTGTTCAAACAGTTCAGATTTCATTATTACAGCAGGACTCAACAGGAACAGAAGCATGCTGGATTTTAGAATTAGTCCATAGCTACAGCTCTCTCCCCCCCCCACCCCCCACCCCAAAAAAAGAAGAGCTTGTTCTGTTCCATACATTATCCAACAAATATGCAAATAACCCAGCAACCTTTAGAGGCTTAGCAAATTAGCGAATGAAACAAAGGAGTGTTTTAGCTGGGTCATTTCAGAGATCATTGGCTCAACAGAACAGTGGCTCTTTGTTAGTTTGCATTTGTTCGCTTGTTAATTGGTGTTGTAAGGTGGAAATGGCACATTTCGTCCCACCTGCTAGTATTTTGCAATGCACACTTTTTCGTTCATAGCAGTGCTGTAATATTTTTTGATGGTGAACTGCAATGACTACCTTGAAGTCTTTGCAGAAGCTACTGTCACAGAGCCGGGTGATGCAGTGTAAATAGTAGGTAGAGACCGTCAAATTCTGCTGCTCAGTGAAGCGGAAAGCAGGGAAGCTGAACCTTGCATACTGGGTGTCACCGTTTACAATGATTGTTGTCCTTTTGTCTCCTGAACAGCTGTCAGAAATAAAAATAAAATAACGATTTGAATCAATAAATGCAATATACACATACATACATGCATGCGTTCATACATACATACATTCCTTAAATATTTGTTGAGTGTTCTCATTACCCAGGCAACCTGCGCATTCCCTAAGCTAGGAAAACATTTCATGTTACACCGGTAACTTCCACCTCCATTTACCTGAGCAGCATTTCCCATTCATTCACAAATGAGCAGTTTTCTTTCACATCCCTTGTATGACACACATAGGGTTGCCATATGACTTAATGCACGCTAGAACAGTCTGGGATAGTTCAGGCTTTTCTGCTTTTATCGCAATGCATTCTGGTACATTTTACCTGCCTCAGGTGGCTTTCACAGCCAGACTACATTTCCCAGAATGCATTGAGTTGAGAAGCCCACACTATCCCTGTGCACACAGAGTCATGTGGTAACCCTAGGCTCACACCTCCTATTACCTCAAATAATCACTTACGTAACAAACAGATCAAAGTAGGTTGAGTTGCTGGGAAATTGAGAAGTGGAAGCATAGCAGCGATCAAGCAGAACGTTGAACCTGCAAAACAAGAACAGGAAAGGTGTTCCTATGTTTCTATCAAATCATTTGTTGTCAGAGTTCCAGGTCATTCTGCTCTGTGTACAGATGCCATCACGTGCAAAGAATGCCCGGTACAATTCTGAAGTTAAAAAATAACAAAGCCTTTTGTGTTTAAAAGCAATTCCTGAGGACGGTGTTACTTTTTTGTGATTGATACTTTAGTTAGTTGCCACAGTTGAGCTGCCAGAACTGAGATCAGCTTTATTTTGTGGTTCTCTCGCCAAACAGCATGAGATGACATCTCTTATACAAAAAGAGACTGCACACAGTGTATTCCCTGATAAAACTAGTAGGTGCACTTTCATTAAAATAAAGAGGGAGTCATGTGGTGTGGCCAACATGACTCTATATTTTCGTACCTGAATGTTTGAGATTTAACTTTTAAGTAAAAAATATATATTTAAATCAATTGTTCATACCATAGCAAAATATTTGTGTGAAAAATAAAATCATACTTCTTCTGTGGGTCTTCTGTAGTGCTATGAAATGTACACATGAGCTGTTCCTTACCTGCTTGTTAAATTAGTGGCCTTGACTTGCACATAAATATTGGTCTTTAGAACAAGTCCTGTTGGTGGAATCTGAAGTGCTGACGTGTAGTTTACATCCTGTCATAAAACAAAAATAACCAATTCATTCATGTATTAGCTTTTAGTCTTTTAAAAATAAAACATCTTTGTTCATTATTACTAGATTCAGAGACATGTCATTAGTAAGTTATATAAGCATATGTTATATTTCTATGTAAAAATATTTCCAGTTAGGCTACTTGTATTCTTTTTTTTATTGCTGCACCAGTGTGTTGGACCTACTTTAAAAAGCTGGAGGCTCAGAGTGCTGATGAAGCTTCCATTGTTGTCCTTCATTGCTATAGAGGACCCACTCCTGCAAAAGGAAAGTGCGAGAATACACACATCAGAAACCACTGGGATCTGTGGAAATGATACGAGGCAGACCTACCACTGTTCTAAGTTATGTTCATGTATTTGTATGATTAAGCTGATTCTAATAATCAATGATGTAACGGCCAGTGTTGTGTGATACACAGCCATTAGTCTGCCCTGTCCCCACTCAGAAGAGATGAGGTTAAAAGCTCTAAAACCAAGAATGCAGGTGAGCCAGCTCTTGCATTGCAGTTAAGACTCTCGCTTGTAGTGCACTGGGTTGCCGGTTCACACCCAGCCTCTGCACTCTAATAATGTCCTGTTGGATCTCGATTCTCCTTGGATATAAAGCTGTTTACTTCTCTCTCTATATTGTAAAAAGACTATGTTTAATTGATCCAGTCATTTTATGTTTTCAAATTACAGAAACATACTTGAATGTAAACATGCATTTATTTTGTATGTTTGCACACAGTCAGCATAGCAGGTAAGACATTGATAACAGCTGGGCTACCACTGCTCTTGTGGGGCGGATGACTAATTGCAATGTTTTGCGTGCATTTGAAGACGAGTAAAATCATCTCTTACACATCTATCTTGGTATTGTTAATAAGGTACTCCAGTGGGTAGGTGCAGGAGTAAAGGTACACAAGGTCCTCGTTGTATGTCACAATGCCAACTGAAGGATCGGTTGTTCGGATGATGCCGCTGATGTTTATTGTCTGGATATTTGAGAAGTCCTGGAAGATTCCTGTTCCCATTGCGCTTGTTATCTAAAAAACAGTTACTGGTATAGACAAGGCTATTGAGGAAATATTGGAATAGCACTCGAAATGAAAAATAGGTAATTCCACAGCACAGATTGCTTCATGAAGTAAAATGAAACCGGCTGAATAATCTCACATTGACATATTGATTTATATATGTTCCATATACCTAATGAAAAACTGACACAAATTGAAAAATGTGATATTTTCAAAAATCTAACATGACATACTTTTGCGAAATAATTTTGTAGTTTATTTGATTACATGGTGTCAAATAAAAGGTAGAAATTATGTTAATGTAGTTTTTATTTTTAATTAATCTCAACCCTAAAATTCAAAGTGATGCAAAACTTTTGGCCTTAGCTGTACATTTACAGATCAAGACCGTCCACACTCGGGTACAAAATCTGCACTTGATAACAGCTTGAATGCAACAAACAAGTTTGTGAATTCTTTTAAATTAAAAGCAAAAAGAATAATGCCCAGTGGCTCAGTGATTCCGTATAAAATAATCTGAATTATAGTCAATTTGATTTTAGCTTTAGAAGAAAATGATTTGATAGTGTTGCCCAGGTCCTGCCTTGTCCTGTGAAGGGGTACCCTTGATTAAGGGGTCACCTCTGACACTGGCCAACCAAGGCAGGTTGATGGAGGACCACCCCCCCCTAGAAGCGAGGTACAGTCGCAAAGGAGGTATGGGAGAAAGTCTTCCAGAATATTATGGAAAAGGTGGGCTCAATATTTACAGCTATGGCCAAAAGTTTTGCATAACCTAGAATTTTAGGACTAAGAATATTTATATATATATATATATATATATATATATATATATATATATATATATATATATATATAATAACAAAATTATGTTACAAAAGTCTACCAGAAGCCATAACAGTAGTACAGCATTTCATGTTAGATAAAAAAAAAAAAAAAAAGTTACATATTTCAATTTTTGGAAAACTAGAAAGTGGTATGTAATTCAATGTGTTAACATAACATTATTCACCAGGTTTCATTCGACTTTATGAAGCAAAATTTGTTAATTCTAGAGGGTGATGCAAAGCTTTTGGCCAGAGCTGTATGTGATTAGGCAGCAGGATGTCTCACACCCAGAATTGTAGCAAGGCCTTCAAATAAGAGTTCTTTCAGGCAACTTACCTTGAAGACGCTTCCACAGGAAGAGTTTTCATTGATGGGAAACTGGAATCTGAGCAGCGGAGGTGTGACTGTGGCATCCAACGTTCCTTTGCAGCTTGGGTCTTGAAAGCGACTGTTCAGTGCCAGGAGAGATTCGTTATAGCCGGAGAACATCACCGGGCAGACAAATATTGCTAGATCAATCGTACTGGCTCCACAGGTCACAAAGATGTCTGTCTTTTCTGCAGTTAAACAAAATGTGCAGGATGTTATACGGTTTAAAAAATAATGACATGATCAACACTGATCCTCAAGTACCACCCTGTATTGACAGCACATATAGACAGCCTCCGACTTCAAACAACAGTTTTGTGTTCCTCTCCCGATTGCAATACAAATAAAACAATAGTAAAACTAGCCACACTAGCCCGGCACCCTGTCCTGACATTCTTCCACGAGAATGCTGAAAACACTTGCATGAAAATCTTGCTTTTTTATAATGACTTTAATGTTACTGTATAATATTTTCTACTTGAACGCCTGTTACTTTTTTTTTTTTAAATTAAGAAATAGTTTAAGACCAACATAGCAGATGCAGCAGCACGGCATTTAAGGTCATGTTTTATGTATCATGCACAAGCTTTAGATGATTGCCCTTGCGTCTCAGGATGAGAACGGGCATACCTGGGCGCCTGTAGCTGTCTCCACAATCAGCAATTGTCAGACCCTGGCTCTCTCTCAGAAGAGTAAGGGCAAAAAGTAATGAGAAGAGAAAACCCATCATGTCTGTAAGAAAAATATATATTTATCAGATAAAATCACACATGAGGGGCTTTGGTTGTTTGAAGCAAGATTGCTTAAAAAACCCCACAAGGCTGTTAAAATGTAGCTATGGGTGGGTATAATTTACTAAGTATCAGGTCAGCCTGCAGCTTCATCGATAGGAACAGCGGAAAGTGCTGCATTGCACTCACTGCTCTCCTTTCTATCTTTGAAAAAAGCTGCATAGCTGAAACCCTGGTCACAAATGTTTAACACAGAAACACAGTTTTACCCTGAAACACTGCGACATTCATGACATTGTGGGTTTAAGAAGGCAACAGCAGTCTAGTACAGTTACGTAAAACTTATCTATAGCTACTGCAACGTATCTGTACAAAGTATTTTTTTGTATCCCACACAGGGGTGCAAATAAGACTGCCATAGCATAGCAGTTTCCTGGTTTTACTATGAGTTTATTAAGACTTGTCTGAGCTTGATACAGTACCTATACACTGGGGCTAATCACTAATGTTTTAAAACCTGAAATGGGTGAAACTTCTATGCAATAGGAGTTAGATAAATGACTGCAGACACAGTAATGTTGCTGTTTAAAACAAGTTTCAAGATTTTGTAAGTAAGTGCATTAAGTAATGGAACACACAGGTAAGTACAGCGCAGCTGGCTACATTGTGAAAATGGAACTCTAACATAATGATATTGTTAACTGAATTGCTTTAATTCTCCCCCTGCACTGCCCTCGTAATGAAGCAGTAGAATAATACATACCTTTTCCCTGCTACCTGTATATTCCTGATGGGGTAGGTTCTGTGTTAGTTGCTGTACAGTGGATATTCAGCACTGTGTATTTATAGATGGCTACTCAGCTGGGATTGGACCAAAACAAGGTCACTAAGGTTTGGCACGACGTAGTCAATACGCCTAAAGTGAACAATTAACTTTTCAGGATTAGAAGCCACGGGCCTACCTCAGGCTGAATATGAAATTCTACACATCAGCTTCCGAGTCGCCATGGAAACAAGGTGCAGCAGGCTTTGTCGATTTAGCGTGACATGCCCATGTTCCTCACATGCTGGTGTAAAAGTGAATAAATACAATAGCAAAATCTTGAGGGAATACGCACATGGGGGGTTCAAAGCTTTTTCTTCTTTTGGTTAAATATCCAACAATAGAAAGATGGACTTAAAAAAAAAAAAAAAAACCTGCATTGTCTCAATTGTTAACCTCTGGATAATTTTATGTAGTTTTCTTTTTTTTTGTTATTGTATTGTATTGTATTTTCTTACAACAAAAAGGACTCAAGGATTGCAGCTTAGTGATTTAGCATCCAAGGACCCCAAAGCATTCACTTGAAAGACATGGTACCGATTGTAGAGGTTTACTGTTGCACGCTTGTAGACCATATTAAAAAATGAGTGCATTTTGGAGACATTAGTACTCCTCGCTAGTTATCCACTCTCAATAATGTTATCTCCTTTTCACATGAACCTTAACATTAATGTTCCTCGCTAGTTATCCACTCTCGATAATGTTATCTCCACTTCACATGAACCTTAACATTAGTATTCCTCGCTTAACATTAATGTTCCTCGCTAGTTATCCACTCTCAATAATATTATCTCCACTTCACATGAACCTTAACATTAGTATTCCTCGCTAGTTATCCACTCTCAATAATGTTATCTCCACTTCACATGAACCTTAACATTAGTATTCCTCGCTAGTTACCCACTCTCAATAATGTTATCTCCTCTTCACATGAACCTCGTAGTTAATGGTGGATAGAACAAGCAGAGTTATTGATATTTCTATTCTAAACAGCAATCACTCTGATCAGTGAAGAAACACTACTCTGGAGGCAGTCCAGTCCAGTACAAATATTCAGCAATACACATAAAACTGCTAGTTCTTTGTACTGGCAATGTATAGAGATGCTAACCACAATCACATCAATGGTAAATGGATATTTATGAGCAAAGTACTGAGAGGAAGGGTGGTTCCTTGTGCCAAGTTATAGAGAAGCGTGAGAACTGCCAGTGACTATTCTATATTCTATTTCTATATATTTTCTCTCTATGTATTTTTTAATGGACTAGTCGCACACATTCCAGGCACATTCATCCATGCATATATATGGAACATGGAAATACAGTAGGTAACGCACTTACTGTGACGTCCATATCATTTATATGAAATTATTTATTTCTGTTTTAAAATGGAACATTTGTCTGCAATTTTTTTTTTCTTTATCTAAATAATAAAAAGGTTTGGTATACGTGGGATCTGAACCTACAACGTTCTGTTTGCAGCATGTTGTATTAACTGTCACAATTAGTTGAGACAAGCGGTATTTTGAAAGATGAAGTCGGCTAGCTGAAAATTCTCCGGACTTTGTTATATTTTTGAGGTTTTCTGAGCCATAATGCATCTTTATCATCATCATTCTGAGATTATGAGCTGGAGCTCTGAATATTTTTGGTTTTCTGTGAGTGTAACGCACATTGTGGTCCCTAGTGGTATAAGAAAGTAAGGTTTCCTCTCTCTATATTGGTCGATAAGAGTAACGCTATTTATGGTCCCCACTGGACAAAACATCATTTCTAAAAATTAGCAATGCTGAAGGATAGCCTATATATTTGGTAAAAGTAAAACACAAATAGATTAATACATTAATATAAATATTGAAATAAATGAATACATAAATGAATACATAGACATGTATGTGTTTATTTATCTTGATATTTATTTATTTCACTATCCTATAAACAATGACATTTAATACTGTATGAAATGAAAATAAGGCTGGCCAAGGTTGCCCCAATGGTTTCTCTTAACTTAGCTTGTGTTTTTGATACAAGTTAAAAGAAACAATTGGGGAAACCTTGGCCCCTATTGGTTTTACAGTTGCCCCAATGGTTTCTTGAAACTTGGCTTGTGTTTTTGACATCTCTACTTTAAATGGCTGGACACTATTGATTACTTAGCGTTTTTTCACATTTCCAATGTGTTTTTGTCAAGGTCTATAACACAAGACGTACAATAATTCAATATTGTAATTCACCTGCAAGCAAGATTAAAACAAAACCTGGGATCACTGAACAGTTTTGGTTCTCCCTCTGTTTCTCAGAATAGCTCCTCTGGCTCTCCTCCAGAAGGGGCCAGCTGTGTTTGGAAACAAGGGTGTCTCTAAAGCTGTTTTATAAAACCAAGAATGCAGATGAGCCGACTCAGTTTGCATTGTGTTTGAAACACTCGCTTGCAGTGTGCAGGGTCACTGGTTCATGCCCAGCCTCTGCCTTGTTACATTATCAGGACCAAAACTTTGGTTTCCATTGTGGTTTGCGTACCTGGTTTACAGAAGTCCTTGCAGAGGTGCTGGGTTTCCCATGGCTTATTTTACAGGACTAATCACTAATAAATGCTTTCATTTACTGAATTCCCCTGCTTGCACTTCAACAGTTCTGGACTGTATCTTGTATCTGTATAATAAAGAAATTACTACAGATGGCATCATAGCAAATCCCATTTGAAATAAAACCAAGAGTGGCCTTATTATAATCCTATTTACTGCAAAACAAAAAGGCTTCAGAGATCACAACTGGCTAATTGGAATTACTTAGATTTCCAGTGACCAAACGGTACTGTGTAGGTTTTTACCTTACAGCATATTCACTAAGGTGTAAATTCACAGCAGACCATTAGGAGAAACTTTGAGCATGCTTGCATGTCCTGAATCCCTTTAATTTCCAGTCAGGGATGCTCTCCAGGACAGGCTTGAGGTTTAGCTGGGAGGCAAACTATAGATGGCCTCCCAGCGTAGGAGTAGTGCTACTGTTTCCTGTGCTAGTCTGTCTGCCCTCTGATGTGAGTTTCTAAAGCATGAGGTTCAGTGTCCATTTCCAGCAGCTGCTTCTCTATTAAATTCAATAAGCTGAGAAGCCAATGCAATTAGAGTGACTCCTTACAGGTAAAAATCATGTGACTAGCCAGCCTGGCTCTCACCTCCAGGGTTCCTGTTGGTGAGCTTCAAATTCTTACATATCCTGACGTGATCTTTCGTAAGGCAGACACAAGCGTTCAGGTTAAAGTGGTCCTGTTCTTTAAATAGCGGGGTTCTGAAGAATATAACATTATACATCCCCAGGTGCTGCTACAACTGTTTAAATACTGCACCTGGAATTTTTCTTTTCATTGTTAACATCCTGACAACTTTTTACACTTGTAACTTTAAAGTCTGTTTCAAAGCTCTTTTCAAAATGTCTGCTCTAGTGCACTGATAGTGTAAGGATTATTGCCCAAATTGTCAAACAGGAAACACAGCAACAAGAATCCATGATGTGGTACAGAACAGAAAAGCCAGAGCACTTCCTATGTTTTTTGGGGGTTGTTATTGCAGTGATTTAGAGGACAGATCTCAAATCCCAGTGCACTAGAGCGGCCATTTTGAAAAAAAAGCTTTGAAACAGACTTTAAAGTTATAAATGTAAAAAGCTGTTGGGATGTTAACCGTGAAAAGAGAAATTACAAGTGCGTTATTTAAACAGTTGTAGCAGCACCTGGGGATGTGTAACGCTATATTCAGAACGCCTCAACTTACTGAACACACAGTACAATACACGTCATTCATTGTATAAAAACAAATATCATTCCTTGAACTATTTGTCCTTAGGTGTTAGAATGGTTCACCAAGCACAGTATAGGGTTACGCCATATCAAATCTCTTTATTTTAAGATCATGATTTTTGCTGTGTTACACCAATTTTTTTTTATGACAACAGTGGCGTCAGTTATCAGATTCTTCTAGAATTAGAGGGTTCAGAGCCTAACATGCCTGGGGTGACAATGTTGACTCCAGAGGATGCCCATCACTGTATCAGTCGTATATATATATATATATTTTACTTGTTTGAAAAGTACATTAGTTCTGCCAAGGGAAGTTAAAAGAAAACAAGTTGGAAACAAGATCTTGAGTTTAGTCGATTGATGGATTGGAAATTGGAGCATTCTGGTGATATTTTTGGTGATGATACAACAATGAAACACAAATATTTGTTTACGAAGGATACAGCTCAGCAACGTGGACAGTGAGAGCTCGTGGTGAGGATTGAGCAAACCATCTTCACCCGTGACAGCTCGCTTTTATGAGATGGTCCGTGTCAGGAATCTTTGTGGGTTGCTTGCTGCATTTTTAATGAAAATTATGTTACTCTGTGTATTCTGTGTTATTATTTAATATAGAGCGTAATGTAGTGTGATCGACGTGATAATATATGAAATGAAACAAGTAGGCGGGTGCCTTGTCCTCTCCACGTGTCTGTTCTTATGATCAATATGAAAATGGAGAATCAAACAGGACCCTTCCTTCAGTGTTAATACTTGTCCCCAAGGAGATTGCGTCCATTTTACCATCCTGAATAACTTCCTATACTGTTTGAATCTGAGACACAATTGACCCCAGAAACCCCAAGCAGAAAGTTTCTGCTGTAGGAAATACAGTGCACAAAAGCGACTGGCTAACAAAGATATAGTAAAAGATGAGATACAAAACAGAACAAAAAGAATGGCATGTGAAGACTCACATTATGTCAGATAACAACAGGAAAAATGAAGAAGCAACTTTCTCTAGTGAGTAATCACAGTGATTCATATAATTATGGCGCATCCCAAGCAGTCGTGTTTTTTTTTTTTTTTTTTTTTTTTTGTTTTTTTGATGAAAGGTTAGCGCTGAGTATTTTGTTTCCTTTTAAAAAAATACATCAGAAAATTTCTCAGTATAAATGTAAACCATAAAATGCAGGACCAGCTATAAAATGGCGTACATACAAAACAGCGCAGACATAGTGCCCATTTCTAAAGAGATGAAATAGATTCATACCAGCGGGACTTTCAGTCCTTCCTTCCAACTGCTCATGATGTGAATTTAATTATTAAACGTAGCCTCTGTGTTCAGTCCAGTAAAGATGAATGGGAATTTCATGCTAGCCTCGCACAGCCACATAATTAAGATTTTTGTATGGTTTTGTTTTTACAGCTTTTTATGCTCTTTTCTTTTTGTGCTCAGTGTAATTGTTTTAAGCACTACAGTGTGGACAGGTTTATGAGGTACGGTACAGGTGCTGTTCTGTTTTTCTGTAGGTAACAGATCCTGGTTTGGTAGATTGAAAGAACCACACGTTAATACTGTACCACGGCTTTACACCATCTACCTTTTCATGATATATAATTTCTTACCTGTTTAGTATCATTACCTGTTTAGTATCCCATCATTCTCTGTTGCTGTTTCTGCTTTGATAATTACTTCCCTAGTTTGCTTAATATGCTGGCGAAGATCTGCTTTTCCAACCATTCCTTAACCTTCCCTTAAAGAGGTAAGACAATTAATTTTAGGGAACCGTAGATGATATAATGTCCCTTTAGTGCTCTGTACAAGCATGAACAATGTGTACGTCATTAATAGGAACTTATTGTACTGAAGAGTTTTATAATGTAATAACCTGTGGTTCCCTGCTCATTGTGTTGTCTCTAGTTACATGCAACCAAAAATGGTTTCCAAACTTGTGTTTTGGTAAACACTAGCCCGCATTCCCAGCTTATTAAATGTAATTTAAGCAACTAAACGCTGTAATAAATTAAGATGTGAATACATCCTATGAATGGTTTACAGTAGTTTATTATTTCAATAATGACTCACATGTCAGTCATCGACTTAACTCTTTAAAAAAAACAAAACACACACACACAATATGACATACAATCTGTGATGAAAGCTTTGATGAAGAGGAGAAAAGGCCAGGGCTCTTGGGATTGGATCTGGATTAATCTCACTTCCAGTGCAATGAAAATACCCAGAAACTGCAGCTTGGGAGGCACATTGTGTATCTCGTTAATTTCCGCAAAAGACAAGATTGTTCTTGTTTTTGAGCAACAAGTAACAATAGGGGTCCTCTATTGTCTTAAAATGGATTCCACCCCAGAAAACAGCATCCCTGACAGTTCAGCTAACTGTCTCTGAGTTCATGCACAGGACTGCATTAGAGTTGAATGTATTTCTGGTTTCCAGGACAATGGCCCATACAGCATTTTCTAGTGTTTTGTGTTGTATAGATACAGCCGATATCAAAGTTTAACCTACTAAATATACCATGAAAAAGACATGTGGGGCCCCTTTTTCTTAAAAAAAACCCCCAAAAAACCTTTAAATAATTATTTTAAAAAATGTGGTATATATTACTTTAATACTTTAACTGAGACAAAAATAACCTACAGTAAATTTAAAGTTATTCATTGACAGCAAACATTGACTTAATCTTCTTGACTATTTCAGATGGATTATTTAAGGATTAATAACTAGCGTGGCAGATGTTGTATTTTTGTGTGGACACTCTTTTCATGTGCTTTTCCACTTTTTTCTACTCCTGGATCTTCAAAAAAAGGCATCACTATAGTGAGAGATTGAAGATTCCGAAGCTCTGAGGGACTCTCTCATAGGATCGTGAGACGGCTCTTCAAGGAATTTCATTGGTTAAGATAATCTTTTAATATGAATGAAGATGTATGGCTTGGTATGATATGGGTCACCTTTTCATTGCTATGTTTTGATTGTAATTGGATCACAAAAATTTTACAGAAAAGTTATGAACAAGAGAAAGATGTTTGGCCCGTCAATGCTTGCATGATTACTAGCAGAATTTTGTTCCCAGAAACCAGTTCTTGAACAATCCCGTGAATCAGCAGCAACAGCATGGCTTGGCAACCCATTCCATACACCCAGCACTCTCTGTGTAGAAAGGATAGTGCCTCCTACCCATTGCCCTGAATCTGTCACAGTATCCTCTGGTCCTGGTGCGACTAAGTTTGAAACAAAGCTGAGGTTAATTTTGTTGAGCTCTTCTATTGATTCCTTTTATTTTCTATGAACACAAATCCAGATTGTGTTGAACTTGAACAAAGCAACATACATGAAGAATTACCCTATTCTGGCATGTAGTTTTTGTTTCACTTGCGGGGGGGGGGGGTATTAAATCATGCAGCATTACAATGGTACAATGGAGACCTTTTTACTCTTGATGTGGACTCTGTTATGAAATCTTTTATTTTTTTTTATTTTTTTAAGTAAAACTGTGATTGCCATTTCTGTTGGTTAATAAATACAGCACGGAAGGACAACCCTGCAACTTCCTGACCGGGTCTTTGTTCCAGCTGTATAACTGGACGAAATCAAACCTGCAGCCAGGTTCCTAACTTGTTAACTACTTCATTAAACAATCCGAGCCTGAAATACAGTATGAAAAGGCCTTGTGCAGTGGCTTTAGGAACCCTAATGGGCAGAGCTGTGCCTTACATGCAGAACATTGTATTGCTATTATGACATTTACTCACAAATTCATATTTTTAACATATGGAAAAACATATAAAAAAAAAAAAACCCTCCGTATATTCATAACATTGAGGCTTTATTTTTTTGTTGTAATCTTGTGTGCCCAATTACCCCCCCCCCCCCCCCCCCCCCGATATCCTCCCCAATTTGGAATGTCCAATTATGGCTCCCCCCCTTCACCGCACACAGGATAGTTTAGTTTATTTGGTATCCTCCGATCCCACGAATGAGCCAGTTTTCTCTTCTACACCCAGGAACTCGAGAGCGGATGTCAGCAAGCTACCAGCCTCTGGAGGACAAAGGCCAGCCCTGCAGGTGTCCTCCTCAGCTTACTTGGTGCCTGGCTGGCAGAGTCCGATGTAGCGTGATGAGTAGAAACAGTCCCTGATGGTTTTTCCTCCCTAACCCGCTGAAGCGCCAAGGCCAGTCCGACACTCCCTTTGGAATCCCCAGCGAACTTTTATTATCCCTTTATTAACCCTTATTTTCATCACCATAAAAGACACGTATACACAAAATACAGCCCATTCTAATAAACAGGCTTTCAGCTACTCATAAACACACAATAATTAATAAGATACTGTATAGATGTTGGAACATTTTATTTAAAAATTATGATTGTCTCCATGTAATCAATCCTAAACCCTGCAGTGAATATGTAGCTGAGGTATTGAATAAAACGTTCTCCTTACATGTCGATTTGGGCAGTATTTTGTTTGAAATCAACAATGAAATTAAACAATCGTAGATCTACTTCAGAATACATAAAAGAACAGCAGCATTCAGAGCTAGTGTACACTAGGAATTTACTATACAATACCATTAAAATCCACAGAATGTGCTTTTTATATTATTCTAAATTACAATAATGCTCGTTAAAGAGCTGTATAAAGTCAAATAGGTCCCCCCACCCCCCCACCCCCGAATTACAGTATTTCAATAATAACATTTTAAACAAACAAGTGAAAATCAGGGGTCAGTTAAAAACGGGGTTCCTAATGCCCGCCAGCACTGGGTTACTGCGACGCTTTCCGCTGAGGAGAGTCAGGGAGAACACAAAGAAGCACAGGCTCATGAATCCCAGGATAACGATCCCGGAGACCAGCGCACTTGTGACTGAGTTGAGCTGGAAGGCAGGTCTGTTTAGCTGTGCTGAAACAAAGAGCGGGCAGTGGGTGTTTAGAAGAGTGGGCAGAGAGTGCAGAGGGACGCCACCTGAATGTACAGGCGTAGTCCCCACCTTGACCATGAAGCAATACATTTAGGGGCCTATTAAACTTACTGTATATTTTAACTGGCACTTTTTGCTTTGTGTGATGTTATCAAATGTGTTTGGTAAGAGCTAGCTAATCATGTTCAACTCTGCTGTATCAGCTAATTTCACCTTGTCCGTTTAATGGCTAATTTTAAGATTTGGCTTTAGTAGGGTATCTGGTTTCAGAGTCTGTGGATCATATTTTTCTAAATACAAGGTTATGTTGACTGATGACTGCCGTTCAGTTTTAACTCAGAGTTACACTAAATCAACAGCAACAACAACAACAAAAATTGTATTTGTAACCATTTAAGGAGTTGTGTTGACGGTTCAGAGAGTCAAAGAAAAAAGAAACTATTTAAAGGAAAAGTGAAGCTTAGATTTTTGAACTGAGAAACAGCAGCTGCAAAGCACAGTATGTTGGGCATTCTCCTGATTAAAATGACATGCATGAGCCAGAATTTTAGATTTCATTAGTGTACTATAAAATAATATATAAACTGGCATTTTATTTGTGCTGAATATGTGTGGAAAGTTACCAGCTACAGCAGCTGTTTGTTTGTTTACTTTAGCCCCCAACAATGATACTGTATTTATGGGAACAAGAACACAAGAGGCTTCTGGGCATTTGGGTTAACATACTAAGATGGCACAGCGGGAACATTTCTGTCTTGCATATTTGAGCACTAGGTTATATCTATTCCCATGCACTGTATCAAATCTAAGAATGAAAACCATTCTTGCTAAAAGAAAGCGATTTGTATTGCATACATCCATGAACTGGAGAAACCTGAAGAAAAATACATGACACATTTCAGTGACACATTTCAGAATTATCAGCAGTATAACTGTATTTCCTCCTTAAGTGAAATGAGGATTTGAATAGACAGTATTTGAACTGGGTTTTGATTTACATTCAACACTAAATACCTTGATTAACCTTTCGGATTGCCACAAAGTGTGCACTGTTATATTTTTTTTCTTGAACTACAAGATCAAATAACAATAAATCTTACCTAACTGGGAGTTGTTGGTTGGTGTTTCATCTGAATGTTTAGGGAGGAAAAGAACATCATATCAGTATCATGATACAAACTGGCACGCTCTTGAAAATAGAAACCATGCATGTGCATAGAAGGCACAAACAATGAGGCTTTTTTTTTTTTTTTATCTCAGTGTATTCACAGTCCTCAGAGTCCATTTCACAAAACCCCAGATAATTTAGCACAATTGGTTCTGTTTAAGAGAGGCCACAGTTTAACTGCAGGAGTTATTCTCTACTCCCCTGCATCTAAAATAAACAGCTGCAAGCCAACAAGTTGATAATCCAAGCATTTGCGAAAACACTTTACATGAAGTGTCTCTAGTTACTGTGTGCTTGCATAGTAGTTACTTTGTACATACATGTGTACTCACACATAATTACAATGTTATTGTGCATAGTTAGAATTTACTTAATGTGTACGTTTTTTTTGCATGATATATGTAAGTACACAATTGTATCAGAAAAGGGTTAAGGTTAGGGCTAAGGGATAGGGTTAGGGTTAAGGATAGGCTACGGTTATATTGTGCAAAAAGACTTAAACATTAAGTACATTGTAACTATGCATAATAACATTGTAACTATGCATAATAACATTGTAATTCTGTGTAATTACACCTGTATTTACTAACTACCACCTAAATACACAGTAATTAGAGGCAATGTAAAGTGTTACCGCATTTGCTCTATAAACGTGTAAGTTGGTTTGTTTTCATGTAAGCTAACTGGATCCTTTTTTTCCCCTTCATATTATCAGATTGTATTTCGAAGACAATAGTTCTCATGTTAATAATGTACTTATTACATTTATTTGGTATGTTTCTCATAAACATTAAAACAAATATAATTTTGTCAGTGAGAAATGCATTGTTTTTTGTGTACCAAGTCCAAAGTAAGTAAATTCATTTGGGTTTATTTGACTGCATTTGGCGTGATGAGTCTCTGAGATGTGTGCCCCTCGTGTCAGGTTTAACAGGAGTATGTCTGGAATGAATGCATGAAGAAGACTCACCGCTCCTTGTAATAATGGGACCTGCTGTAATGACAGCGTTTCCAGAGGCACTCTGAGGAACAGGTGTTGTCTCCTCAAAAAGATTCCTTTTCTTTCGGCTGCCACAGATCTGTAATGAAAACATCAAGATCTAAACGAAATGTCTGCTCAATCTGAACATTTAAATGCAGTTTATTTTGATAAGCTACATTATATTATAAACCTGGCAGTTCAATCAATCTTTATTTTATATAATGCCAGAGACAAGGGACAGGTTGAGAGTGTGCATAAGAAGCACGATCAGGCTATCAGGTTCCGACCAGAGATCGCTGGCAGGACTTCTTGAAATATACACTTCAAGCAGCCTAAGCGATCCAGATTAAAATACAAATATTTTAAAATATGTCTTTATACACTAAAATAATGTGTTCGGTTTGCAAAAGGGTTAATATCCTTGGCAGCGGTCATTACCTGTGGATAATCGACCTTATCTTTCAATAACCTGTGGCTCGGGACACTTAACTGTCATCCTGGTCAGTTATCTAGCAGGCAATGAGCTCTGTGGAGGACAGGCATGCTTCATTGATAGACAGAGTCGCTAGATCTCATTAATCTCCAGCTATGATTACAAAACCTGTACCTTTTAATATGTGTACTTAATAGTACAGCAATCGACTAATATCGGTGAAAGGCTTTGTCATTATCCTGTAATTACAGTAAAAGTTTAAGCAAGTTTAATTTCTGATTTAGTTTCCCAAAAACAGCTTTTTTTCTGAAAACTCTGGCATTATTACTGTTACACTGTTTCCATTTTTTATCTGCATATATATATATATGTGTGTGTGTGTGTGTGTATATATGTGTGTGTGTGTATATATATATATATATATATATATATATATATATATATATATATATATATATATATATATATATATATATTTTAATTAAAAAAAAAAATTAGCATTGTATGCAATAGTTTAAAATGTAACTAAGGGATTGTGATTGCAGATTGCACACAGTCTCGTCTGTTAACACATGCATTTTATCAACGTGTTCGCTGGCAGTGACATCTACCTACCTCGCACACTGCTGCTCTGTACAATTATTCTTCAGATCTTACCGGCATGAGTAAAGGACAGTCATCTGCTCTGCAGAGTTTGGTCACACAATGTAGAAACACAGTCGACATCTTCTGGTTTTTGTGCTTGACAAACCGGAACACTTCGAAGGAAAACCTGCCCATTTGACTTTTGCCGTTTTCAAAAACAGTTGTTTGTGGATCTTTGTCACAACTGTTTGAGAAAAAAAGAATAGAATAAAATGATTGAAAACTACTGGGGGGGTGGTATCTTAAAACGTGAAATAACTTTTCCTCAGTTTTTTTTTTTTTAACTGAAAGTTAAAAGGTAGCAAAAAGGCAACCCTTTACCTAAAGAACAGATCGTATCTAAGTTCGTCGCTAGGATTCCCAGAAGGCGTTGTGTAACAGTAGTCCATCAAAACATTCCATCTGTGGAGCAACGATCAGCGAGTGTTAGTGCTTTCCAATTAACTATCAAGAACAATGATCAGCGAGTGTTAGTGTATTCAATTAACTAGCAAGAACAATGAACAGCGAGTGTTAGTGCTTTCCAGTTAACTAGCAAGAACAATGAACAGCGAGTGCTAGTGTATTCAATTAACTAGCAAGAACAATTAACTAGCAAGAACAATGAACAGCGAGTGTTAGTGCTTTCCAGTTAACTATCAAGAACAATGATCAACGAGTGTTAATGCTTTCCAATTAACTAGCAAGAACAATGATCAGCCAGCATTACTGCTTTTCAATTAACTAGCAAGAGAAATGCGTGGTTTTTAACTGCTGAGAATTGTCTGAATTTTGCTTTGGAAGGGATAGTGTGGCCTTATGAAAAAACACATGGTGATGCTGATATTCTCTTTGGTGTCTTTTATGGTAGCCGGGTACAATTATTTAATACTAACACAACCTTTTCTTAAAAGCTGCTGTGAGGATATTGGCACCATAATTCAAATCAAATCCCAAGACTAGTGAAAAGAACCAATTCCAACCAATTCAGTTGAATTGTCCTTGTATGTATTCCGTCCCGCCGCGACGGGGTAGTGGAAACAAGCATGCCAATGTGTTTTGTTTGTTTTTTTAATGATGTCACCAGGTAACTGTTATTTTTGTTCTTCACCTATTCCAATTCAGAAAGGCAGATTTAAAAGACCTAAACGGGGGTACCTTCCATCCAGGTTAGTTGCTTTGACTGCTGCGTACACTTTGGTCTTTAAGGGCAGCCCTGCGTTTGGTATTGCCAGCTGCTGTGCATAGGTTGAGTCCTGCAAAGACATCACAGTTTAGAGCTGAGGATCAATGCAGAACAGATCAACAGCCGTGCACGCACAACTGTATTGATTGCACGGATGATAATGTTATACTTTTAACTACAAAGTACACTGCTGTTCTTCAAAAACATACAGGTGAAACCTTTTTTTTTCCAAATGCATTCTGTGCCAGATTTACAAAGATCTGAATCCAGTGCAAGGTTTTACAAAATATCAAAGTTTATATTTTTCTTGCAGCAAAATGTTAGTAAATTTCTTGTCTGTGCTTCCGCTAATACTAACTGAAGAATCTGCATAAGACACTGGAGCAGACCCCTCACACACAGCACTTTGCACAACTCCTTCAGTTTCTGTTCAGCTTTAATCAATATATTTGACATGATCTTAAGACAAGGTTATTCTAAGTTGCTGCTCTATCTGATTTAATTCAAAGACTACTTACATTGTAGAGGAGTAAATTCAAAGTGCTTAAAAACGAACCATTGTTGTCCTTGACAGAAATAGCAGCAGATGACCTGGAGGAAAAATATGAGAGTCAAATGAAACGTGATCATGCTAAGAACGTTCATAAATAGCAACCATATCCTATATAATGTGTAAATCATTATAGACCAAGACAGTTCATATTCCTTGTGTTTATATCCGCTGGGCAAAAGGGATTACAGGAATAATTAAAAAATACACACGCACCTTTCCATTTCTCTACCATTCTTAATGCTCAGTTATAAGTGCAATGAAAGTAAATATGACATCATTGCTTTGAACCCATCAAAATTCCTGGTAGGGTAATATGATTGCCTGATTCCAATGTGATTGGTATATTTTATATATTACAAATATCCCCTTTATCTTTTTTTCCTCCTAAATTCTTATAGCCATTTTTCTAATGCTTACTTTTTCTACATTTTATTTAAGTAAATATGTCTTAACCCTATGCAAGGAGTAGGCTGAACAACATTATTGCCAGCTCCTGTGCATAGGCAGAATCCTACAAAGTTGACATCTAAAAGTTTCATCACAAGAAGAAGGAGTGAACAATTTAAGATCATATAATTACTGTATGCTTCATTATTCGATTCATTGCTGCTTTCCTCAGTCAGAGCAGGCTACAGTGCCCATCGTTAATTCTCTAAATCTAAAATCATGAAATATTGAGGGTGGTGCATTAGGGCAGGGTCTTTACAATGTAAAGTATAGGACACTCACAATTTACTGGCCTGACGACAATTCAAACTGTATTACTGAATCCTGAAATCAGGAGGGCGCTCTCTTTATAAGTAGCATCCTGTAGGTTTTGCAATCAAAAAGCACACAACCGTTTAAATAAACCTGCTAAACCTAGAGCAGTTGCTTACTGCTAAGACACAAGCGATCAATTCTATATTCAACTGCTTTGTTAAAATGCATGTAAGCGGAAGACTTACGAAGCGAGCTGCGTATTGTTGACGAGGTACTCAAGAGGATAGCTGCAGCTGAATTTATACAGCAGACCAGGCAGATAGCTGATGATTGTTGGAGGATCTGGAGTGTCAATATATCCTGAAAGATTACCAATCTGCACCATGGATGAGTTGCCATATGCATTGACACCTGGGACTGAGGACACCTGCAATACAGTGTCAATACTGATTCAATTCAAAGCCTAATGGTTTGTAACTGTTACCAGGTCTAACACACCGAATAGCTGCCATTCACAATTGCAACACAAGCAATCCACTACAGTGACCTAATCTATTCCATTGAACCCTATTTTAAAGAGAACAAGACGGCAAGACATTGCACAACGGTTCCATTTCTTTATACCAAGTTAGTATACACATTTTAATTTATCAAAGATTGGCATTTACTTATTGTACCTTGCAAACATGGAGCCAGGGTTGAAAACCTTGATAACGGATGCTGATTGAATTATATTTGTGCCTATTTAAACGAACACCACAACTTCACTTAGCAAAACAGAGAATTACATTTAAGCTGCAGTACAATAGCAATGCAGAGTTATACTTTTGTACTGTAGGTTTTGAAAATCAGGCCCCAGATGCGTAACTGTTGAATAAGAGTGAGGGTAAGTTGATTTTGAAATCAAATCATCTACATTTTGTATTTGATTTTTATGTGTGTTACACACGGCAGATACCAGTGATTTGTACTTCAGAGAGACACCTGTACGGTTGTTTAAATCACTCCGAAGCACATCAAGTTTGGAATTTACAACTTACATGCAACATTTACAGGTTATGGATGCTGGATCTCATGTAGTTTGTAGTGGCCTTACCTACTGATCTACTGTTCTCCATTATACAATCCATATAAAAACGATTTTGTCTGTCATATAACTGCTGTGAATATAACAAGCACAGCGCAAATTAGACAATCCTATTAAATTATATAATACAGTATATAATAGCCACTGCACAAGAAGAGTTTAGATTTTTTTGTACACTTGACTTTCAGACATTTACTCCTGCTTTTAACGCTTTGAAAGGAAAAAACAAATTCAAGGTTAATACAGAACTGAGAAAACAGACTAAAAGTGCCAAAAGAGACCTTGAATTAATTACTTAGTTGTGTAGTTATAGTTTTGTAAAATGCCACGTTTGTTTTTATCTTTCGCATATAATCAAAGACTGGACTTAACACTTCAGAAACATACATTGCTGTTACATCAGAATTGTGATCGAGGGGTTTATTTAAAATGTCCACCGCAAACAGCGGCAGATCTTAATACTGCACCTTGGAATTTATAAAGCTCATTTCACTGCATTTGTTCTGTCTTTAATAATATTAGTGAGTGGGTATATAAATAACCCCTGGGGGAAAAAATCACAGCTGGAATAATATAGTAGAGGGAGCATCAGTATTTAGACCCATCACTGTTCAGATCATTAATTAGACACCTCAGTATTTAAGTCATTAATTCAACCCCTCAGTATTTAGATAATTAATTCAACTCCTCAGTATTTAGACAATTAATTCAACTCCTCAGTATTTAGATCATTAATTAGGCCCCTCAGCATTTAGATAATTAATTCGACCCCTCAGCATTTAGATCATTAATTAGACCCCTCAGTATTCAGATCATTAAGTAGACCCCTCAGCATTTATATCATTAATTCGACCCCTCAGTATTCAGATCATTAACTAGACCCCTCAGTATTCAGATCATTAATTCGAACCCTCAGTGTTCAGACCCGTCACTGTTCAGATCACTAATTCGACCCCTCTGTGTTTTGGATGGATTTGAAGCGGTAGTTTTGTTTACCACCAGGCTGTTGCCGCAGGATTCCAGGGTGTTCAGGCTGATGGTGAAGATGACTGCAGTGGGGAAGGTGTTGTTATTGATGAAGCCCCTGCAGTGAGCGTCACCATGTCTTCCATTGAGGGATAAATCTGTTTCCGAGTAACCAGAGAACAGAACTGGGCAAAAATTAATCTTCAGAGTGACGGTCTGGACTCCACAAAAGACGCTGATGTCCCTTTCAGCTGACGAAAAGAAGACATTTTTTTAAACCTCACAGACTCAAACATTAGAACAGTTATTGTGTTTTTTTTGTTATATTATCTGTATTATATGGAGCTCTATCAATAATAACCCCAGTTTTTAAGGAATGTTGTTTTGTGTCAGAATTTGTATTGACAAATGAATTACATTTAGATATCTATAAAAAATAATAATAATAATAATAATAAAAAAAAACAGACAACGGGTTGAAACATTTGTGAATAGGGCACGTGATTGGTGATCTATTTATTGCATAATTTAAAAATATATATATATTGTGTATTTTCGTGCTTTTTCTTAAAACCATTTGCTAGTAGCAACTGGTTTCCATTATATAGTTCCTATATGCAACAGAGTCCTTATTTCTTACCAGGAGGGAAATGATATAAGTTCATGCAATAAACCTACTGGAAATAAACTGATGGAAAAATAATCATTTCGCTCCGATAAAACCCACTTCATGTCCCGCTAAAATTTAGCGAATGATAAAAATAGGAATTCATGAAAATAAGTCGTCATACTCTTACCAGGGAACCTGCTGTGATAATTGGCATCACAATTGTACCCATTGAACTGGGCGCCAGCTGAAATCACTTTACTTATTAACAGAAGAAGCAAACATACTGGTTCCATTGCAACACCTGGAAAGGGAAAGTTATTCAAACATGAGTCATTCCAGCAATGCTTCCTCTATTTTAAAATAGATCAAATCAGTTTAATCCCCAGTAACAGAGAGATCAGGGTGCAGTATTTTTTTAATTTGAGAACTCATCGGATTTCATTTGTGAGGTCTCATGAAGAATTTAGAAAATGTAAAAGAGCTGCGTCAAATATTCAAAGTTGAATAATGGTGATGTCTAGTTGAACTGGCGCAGTGAAACGCAGTCTAGATGTTGTGTCAATTCCCTTTAGCATTGCTAACCCACACACATTACTGTCACAATTTTAGCTGAGCTCTGTATTATTGATATTTTTAAGAAAACAAACTTGAGCCAAATGTTAAGAAAATAAGGAAATAGTGCTGCTTTCCCCTCTGTCTCTGATCCAGCTGTACCCACAATCTGGTGTTGTTATGTTTCATTTTGCTGGATCACCTTCTAAAAAAAAATTATGTCATCCACACCATCAATAACAATTTTATTTTAAAAAATGGTTGTCAGTTTTTGCTTTGTTTGTCGTCCAAAAGTGCCTTTTTTATTTTGCCAATCCGTTATCAACATCAGATAAGCCGGCTGTGACCTGGAAAAACAATGAGCTAACCTGAGGTTTGGCTGCCGGTGGTTTAAAGATGATTTTCAGATGAGTTCAAATAATGTTTCAAACTGTCTTGCAAACACCTGGAAATGTTGCCACTTACCCAAGTCCCTTGAAGCTGGCAGGTCAGCGGTTCTCCATGTGCTTTAGCCTGCTGCATGTGATCAAATGTTGAGCACTGCAGCTCTACAAAACAACAAGAATCAGGGGTCCTGGTGAAAAAACATAAGGATTTTATTATCTGAGCACTTTAACAAAAAACACTGTCTGGAAGAACATGGGAAAATCCATCAAAACCTCAATGTATTATACAAATCTTTTCACGGGCCCGGAAACATGAGCAGGTTTTGAAGTTTCCCACTCATATTCTTTCTGCCTGATCCTCCTCTTTCAACACACACAAGCGGTCTGAGGGGGGCTTGACGCTGCAAGAGGTCCGTTTGGGGAAATTATCTTGTCATCGTCTGTTTGAGATAGCTGGTCTGGTAAATGGGGCAAGTATTCTCGGCGCTTCTCGGGCTAATCTGTGCTCAGGTTTGTCAGAGTGTTTTTTGACGCTTTGTGTGTAAATTCTCTTTCAGCACGTATCAAGTCATTTCTTCTCCGGTGTGGTAGAAAGCCCACAAAGCCTCTCCTCACATAATCAGAGCCAGAACAAATTACACATCTCAGCAGATGGCTGCTGCACAGCTATGATGAGTACCAGTGCTGTCTCAGCAGAGCCTCTGGATTGGGCTCCCATGCGGAGTTCTTACCAATTCTTTCAGCACCCGAAACCAGCACTATCCCCCACGCCCATGTTTTGCTTGGTTATTAATATTGTTTTTTGTTTGTTTGCAGCTTCGGTTGACACTCCACCACTCTGAGCTCAGCATGGCTGCTCTCTCTCTCTCTCTCTCTCTCTTTTTGTTTTGATTGTCTTGTGTAAAGAAAGAATATCATTTTTTTGAGCGGCTTATTTAGTGCTCAGTGAACCTGAAGCTGTCTTCTTTCCAAGTCTTCCCAGCCCTTTGGCACTGTAGGGATCCCATTCGTCCTGTTTGAAAGAGAAAGATATGCAGATGATATATACAATGCTGCGATTGCATTTGATTTAATTTATGATTGTTAGAAGGTATTTTTGGCCATGCTGCATATTAAATATATATGTTATGTATTGTAAAATATTTTTTAAACCTAGACTTGCAATATTGAACCTTCCTGAATCATCATTGTAACAGTTTAGCTAACTTAAATATTACAGTTCTTAACATGGCGTGCTACGAAACAAATGCAACCTAACATTGTGTATTCAAATGTGAAATAATACCAACTGAACCAACAGTGGTCTACAAGTGCCATTGAAAGCCTTATTGAACTAGAGTTAAAAATGTTTACAGTGACAAAATTAACAGGTCTTGATCTTAGCACAGTTGGTCTGTGTGTGGGGGGTGTGCTCGAAGCTGAAGCCTGGCTGTTCAGAGCTGTTTATTTTTCATTGTCTCACCACCCTGCCCTTTGCATGGCACTGTTTGCTCCACAGTCAAGCCTGCCTTACCAACTATACAACAAACCATTGCCAGCAGGCAAAAGGATCCAGATCCAAGCTACATCAAACAAACCATACCGGTGAAGTATACCCAAATGAGCAAGCTATGTTAACAGTGCACTGGTGCAGTTGTACAGTGGTTCTCCTTGCTTATTTTAAGGACTAGGGGTGAGACGACACACCAAGGTCACGATATGTATAACGATACACAAACCACAATACGCTTCGAAACATGATATGAAAAAATCATCTCTGCTTCGCGGACGTGAAAATATTTCAGATCTATACACAGATCCAGTTGAAAATCAATTACTGTAAAAACCTTTGTATAAATCTATTGTCTAGGTATTTTTAGTGGGTCCTAAAAAGGGGGGAGCGACTTATACACCGGTGTGACCTACAGGCTTTTTTCTGAAATTGTTGTCTCAAAAAGGGGGACAACCTATACACATGTTTTTACGGTATATGTATTTACCACTAAGTAGTATAGCACTTGTTTCAGTTTAAAGACAAAGCAGGACGTCAGTTTCTGGGACATCAGATTTAACTTAATTAATCAAATCTCCTTCCACATTTCAGAGAAAGGAAAAAAACACTAAGCAATATGTTTGATAACAGTTACAGTACAAAGTTCATTCATGTGTTTCTTTAGAAAAACCTAAATATCAAGTCTTTCAGCATTAAGTTGTGATGTAAATTTTTTTAATCAGCGTTTTCGATTTCATCATACTTAACTTTAACTCAATAGATTATTATTATTTATTATTATTATTATTATTATTATTATTATTATACATTTTATCACTAAGTATTTGTATTTTTCTAGTTAAGGTTGTATATATAATTAGATTTTGTATACTGTTCTATACTGTGCTGTTTTTAACTGGGGTTAGAAATAATTTAAATTAATGATAAAATTAGTATGAAATAAGTAATTTTCAGCAGGATTAACACATTTCTTTAAACATATTCAACCAAATCAAAGTTTAAGGATCATTCAACCAAATAAAAACATTATTAGGGCGCACTGAAAGGTGAATAAATATAAAATAAAACTCGTAAGAAGCGTAAAAATGAGATATGTTTTGTCATCTATAATAAATAGCTTTACAGGAAACACACACTCTTTCCGGAAAAAAAAAAAAGTCGAGTGAGATAAACAAAATTCTTGTAGCCTATCTTTCCTCACAAATGACAGGCCTTCCTGTCCACATTATATATATATATATATATATATATATATATATATATATATATATATATATATATATATATATATATATATATATATATATAATTTACAGTGGGTTGTGATATGAAAATAAAATCTTTTACAAGATTCACATGATTCCATCTTTCTTTTTTTTTTGGGTGTCTGTACAATCAATCAAAGTGTTGGGATTCTTCGTATATCATATTTGATATTCAAATATATCTATAAGGTTTATTGAAAACTAGAGGCAGGGGAGGGGGTGTCTAAGTCAGGTGGGAAGATAACGGTCTCTATTTGGGTGGAAGTACTACTTGTTCAGCAAGCGGATAAACTAAAGGCCTGCTGACCTCACATAGCCTGAAGCCTGGAATCCGGCAACAGAGCTTCACTCCATCAGATCCTGCTCTTTTGAACCTCCTGACCCATTCCTTACATCTGTTTTCTTCTTTAAGGAAACGAAAACTTTAATTTTGCCTTCCATCTGTCGTCTGTATTAGAACATTGTGGTGTTGCACAGCACACTATTATTATATTATTGAAGCCTTTAGTACAGTGTCGGTATTACCTGCTTACCAACAATCGAATACGAAAAAAAAAACATTGTTTCCTCTACTCCCGCTTAAATTCCGGAAGCGTCTGGCTGGCTCATTGCACAGTGAGATATGTCTAGGATCAAGTGACGTTTATGTTCGGACAACCAAGACCTTTTGTTTCATGTTTTTCAGTTTAATAAATGTGGCGTATTAGCTACTCATTTCAAGCTTGTACCACGATGCACGAAGGCGTATCATATCTTGTTGTAAAGTATTGTGAACCATCAACATACGATGAATCACCCCTATTAAGTACTAAATAACAGTCCATAGGGTTTTCCACAAAATATAAAATAAAGTGTGTGAGCACAATCATTATGCAAAGTACACAGCTGATGATGTCATTCTTTGAGCGTGCTCGGTTCCATTTCTCATTCCCAACAGGCTTTTTGTCCTATAGAATGTAATTACAATTCTATTGCTGAACAATGAACAATGAATACATATCCATGTAGCAATAACCTTTTAGTTGAAGAGACCGTATAATCCATTGACAAAAGCAGACTAAGCCTATCTAGTGTTTCCGTTCCACACAAATGTCCCTTCTCTCCAACCCAGTGTCTCTTAAACAACTCATTGTCTGATTTTAAATATAACAGCAATCACTTCCTTTCTGTGTAGTGAATAAAAAGGCATTACCTATATTCTTTTACATTACATGTGAAAAGGGTATTTCTTGGTTGTCACCTGCTGAAGAAAAATACAATACTGTATATATGATACCAAATGTACTGGGGCTATCCCAAACTAAATATGCTTCTCTTTTGTTGAATCCGTAATAAATTGTGAGCTATCAGGTGCACACAATACACTGTAACAAATACTTTTGTTTTCAAGTTACCAGTAAAGAGTGTGTTTATAAAACATATCTAAACGCAGAAGTTCATTCATTATCCAATAGACTTCTGACAATAAATGTAATGCTTTTAGTTACAATGCCACAAAAGGTTAATTCAATTATTATTAACTCGTGACGCAAGTGATATAATTTAGTACTTATTTGCATGTAACCTCATATAATATGATTACTGTGGCTAATAATTTAACAGCTAAAGTTATATAGGAGACATGCTGCCTGGGTCATTTTCACAGGGCTCTAGCCAACACCACCTAGGGCCAGAATATTAGATAAGCCAAATGTATATTGTATGTGCCAAGTTACAGTCTCTGTTCTATAAGAATAATTTCCAGTAGTAAAAGAAGAAAAGGGGATACAATGCAAAGAGTGCAGGTTTAGAGTCATGGCTTAGTTGCCATGTAGATGCACTGAAGTAATTTTAAAGAAAGTTTTATATTTGAAATGCTTCAAATGCTACACAATGAGAGCCTCATTTTTTTTCTCTCTTATTAAATGTAGTGTGCCAAATTATTTTACAGCAGATATACTGTCCAATTATTTCTTTCCCCTGACTCTAGCAATTCCACATAGAGCTCAGGGAAACCGCTCAGTGGGCGTCCTACGATCCCATGGCTTGGACCAAGCCAGCTTCCTCTTTGACATGCACGAACTCGAGCGCGAGTGTCAGCGAGCCACCGCCCCCTGGAGGACAAAGGCCAGTTCTGCAGGTGAGTTCACAGGCTACCTGGCCGGTAAGGTCTGCTGTAACCCATGGCAGCGCCAAGGCCAATGGAACACTCCCTCCGGAATCTCCAGAGAGCCTCTTTTCCACTTCAGTAGTCCAGCTCCATTTCGTTCGCAGTCATCCGGTTGACTCGTTTGAAATGTTAGGACAGAAATTGCATTCGCATAGAAGCTCCTGCATGTTCCACACTTGAACAAGCTTTAGGTTTGTAAAAAAATTCTGATAGATACAACACAAAGGAAGTCTTCATTGTATTGTGTTTATGTTGTGTTTACAGAAAACAACAAGACGACCCACATTCCAGGCAATAAGGGCTCAGCTAAACCCTCACTATACAATTCAAGAAGCCTTTTAAAATAAGGATTCCATATGAAAGCAATGCAATATATCTGTGTTATAAGCACACATGTATCCCTCCCTGATGTTTTTGTGTGTGTGTGTTTTTTATATTAAAGTTGGTAAACAGATCATAAGATATAGGTACAGCTACAGTACATTGCCAGACTGGCAAGGTTACAGCATAAAAGTATTTTAACATTAACATTTATTTGAAACCTGGGTAAAGCCTCTCATTGTCTTCACATCATTTGAGGCTTCTCCATTACTGACTCCATCCAAACTGGATAGCGAGCAAGAGGACAGTACAATAAAAGACTATTATTTACAAAGTAGCATTTCTAAAATGAACTAGCGTTCACAAGGTCCCCAACTTATTAACTAACTGTCAAACTAAAAACCTAGTAGCTAAATAATTGAAATGCCTTGCTGGACCCATAAGTGTGGCAGCAAAGGTCACCATGTGTGAAGAAAAGAGCCTTTGTGAATCAGATCAGATCATCAAGACCTTCTAGAACACAATCGCCTCCATTATGATAACAAATCAACAAGGGGCATGATTGTTTATGGACGAAACTCAATCCATTTGCTTACTCAAGTTATTCAGCGCTAAAAGGCACACCTCATCACTTAGCCAGCCTAAAGGAAGATATGTGAAGGATGGATAGCCCCTCTCTGATTGTCTCTCTCCACAGTTACAGCTTTGTGCTATCTGTCTTTATGTCTGGAGCAAAGTGGAAATATTTTAGCGGCTGACATGTGGATTTGGGGTTTTAAAGGTAGCATGATTAACGTTGATCTCTAGCACCAGATCTCAAATGACAGATGCCGTTCTAATCAGACAAAGGCTGAAAGCAAATTGAGCTTGGTGGTTTTACAGTAGACTGGATGAAAAAAAAAGTCTTTGCAACAGTCTTTACTTGTAGGAGAACCTGAATTAAGCAGAACAGAAATAACGTGCATACTTCAACTGATTATTCACAGCCCTCTGCTTATAAATATGATATTTTTAATTCCTGTGATACAGTAGCTGAAACTTGGTTTAATAAGCCCAGAGAGTGAACAAAAATGTTAAAGACTTTAGCAACATGCATGTTAGTCATAGAACTGGAGGCTTATCATTAGTGTTCCCATGGCTGTACCTGTGAATATGACACCCCATAGTCAATCACCTTACAGCAGCCACAAGGAGCAACAAAGAAAGGCCCCTGTGCTTTACTCAATTGTTTCTAAAATGCCATATATTGATCCACTGGAGTGTGCCACAACCTCAAACACAGATTCTGCAACACATAGAGACCTCGCAGCTCAGAGGGCACTATTTTTCTGTTGAATAAGCAGCCCGTACTGATAAGAAGCACGGCCGCCCTCTAGTGGTAAAAAAAAGTATATTACCTGTAATTTAACCAGACATTCAAAAAATGATGGATTATAAGATCTATAAATCAGACCCCTGCTCTGCTGCCGTGAAGGTACAGTAATTAACAGGGGAGGTGCGGAGGGAGACATGACCAGGGTTGATAGCGCAATGCTGGGAATCAACTGCCTGTTCCCACAGTCCTGTCAGATCATAGAAACTAAACAAGGCTGGGCCTGGACAGCAGTTGGATGGGCTCAGTTTTTTTTTTTTTTTTTTTTTTTTTCAATTTCCTTGAGTTGAAAATCGTGAATTGTTTATTATTATTATTATTATTATTATTATTATTATTATTATTATTATTAGACTAGTTAAATCGTTGTGTTATTTTGATGTATTTCATGTATATTGACCCTTGATTTGCCTTTGGGAAAACTGACTCTGGAGTGTGCTGACTACATTTCGCCGCTTCCACATTTATAGAAATCCTTAGTAAAACCAGAAAAAGTGATGTGTTGTCTTCTGACAACGCTGCCACCGGCTGCGTGTGAAAGTGCAAAATAAGCATACGTTTTCTTTCCTTCTTATTCATCTTTCTTGAAACATAGTGATCTTCAAAGGGGGTAATGATCTCTCTAGCCCTGTTGATTAGCAAGGGCATCATCTGAGATGTGCTCCAAACTAACCTGCCACCTCCTGGTGAAGCCAAAGAATGTAAAGTATTTTTCTTGATATTGGTCTCTACTGACTGGCATTGGGATAACGCTTTGATCATTCGATAGAAAAGCAAGTGCTACACTGCCCCCTAGTGTATATCATAGGCAAGGCATCAGTGCTTGGACGGCACTGTACTGTTGCTGAATGGGAGTACAAAAGACTTGAAAGAAGTGAACACGTGAGAAATTATCAACTGACACTAAACATATGAAAAAATACATTAGAGAATGTTTTAGATTCTCCATTATCAGTGTATACGGTCATGCATCTGCTAATATATATATATATATATATATACTTATGACATATATATCATCAAATATATGATATAATATATATAATATATATATATATATACTGAATCTGAACCTTTCGTTTGGATATATGAAACATACTGCATGCATACGGTAGTTGCATTCGTACATTTTAAACACTTGTATACAATGTATTACTAATTTAACACAGGCTGCGGGTAAAGCATGGGAATAACAATCATGAAATTCTCAGGAGGACAACTTGAAAAAGAGAAAAAAACTATTAAGAAATTCTAGGTTAAATTTATATTAGATTTTCTGTTAAACTTACTGCATACTGATGCTCACTGATGCATTTGAAGTAAAAAAAAGGTAATAAATAAACAGATAATCCAATTTTAAATGAAGTCACATTGTACTACAGTATTTTCGTGACATGTGACAAATAAAAAGCTTTAGTTTCAATTGTTTTGTGTGTGATTTCATTTAATACTCCGCATGCTCCACATTCAGATTGCAAATATGCCTTTTAGATGATGATTGACAGGTGAGAATTCCAATACAGCATTGTGAAAAGGAAAATCAAACTACTACGGCTTGTAGCACAAAGTAATTTTCTCTGCGTGTTTCATGGAGTGACATCATGCACAAGAAGATTTTATATATATATATATATATATATATATATATATATATATATATATATATATATATATATATCTGCAAAGGCATGATGTGATTAAGGACTGGATGGTTGAAGTATGAATACATGATTTCATCATGCACCATGGCAATGTAGCGTGTGTGAAAAATGGAACATGTTCCTCTTCTTAAATGCAGCTGAAGTGCCTTGAGGACATGTTTGCTTTGTGATATTTCTTTACTGTGCGGATCTGTCAGTGGTCAGATTAACTACCTTATTCACAGCTTGTAATATTAATGGAGCTGATGGAGTGGTGAGGGTTGTGTGTTCCATTGTAAGCTGCTTATTGTACAGTGCATGGTTTCTAGAGCCTCCACAGTACTGCACACATCGGATCTGGAATATCTGGGATTATGTTAGTCTGCCATGCATTTTCAGTGAAATGGAAACGCACTAAAACAGTTTGAAACGCTGATAGTAATTCCAAAGAATTACCCTTTAGAGAAGTGATTAGGGGGTATTATTACTGTTTGGTAGTTGATCACCCAGTAGCTAATGATCAGACAACTACCAGGTCAACTTGGTAATGCCCGAGAAGGAGGGTTTTATTGTGATAGGAAATGCCTTTTTATTTAGTTTTCCTGTTAAAGCTAGACATTCTGGAATGGAGTTCCAATTCCCTTTTGGCAAAGTAAAATAATCAATTATCATTTCTAACTCCTATTTGATCATCTGTGTGTCTTCTGCATAAACAGCAGCAAGTACCCTTGTTTGAACTAAAAATAGTTAAACAGGTGCCAATTAACCAAGGTCTTCATAATTACATAATAATAAAATCAAGAGCTTTCAGATTGCAGCTCATTTTTCTATGAAATGTAAAGGTTAAAAAGAATTCTGCTCTGCAAGAAATATAATTGGGTTGATAGCCAATCAGAACACTCAAATCAGGAAACTAAGTACAGCTTGAAATAGTCCAAAACACATTCAGTATTGATTCCGAAAAATAAATCTTTCCAAGAGGATATGTGTGAACATTTATACACGGAATAGTTTATCAATGTTTGTATGTCGCGCTAGCATTGGTATCTTTGCTCACACTTTTCTTGTGTTGAAGATCTTTCAGTTCAGTTTGGAATATCAGGATGTTTCAAAGATAAGGCTATAGATGAAAAGTTGTTGCTGTTTCCTGTCACATTATGTTTAACAGATCAAACTCCATCCAGTGATTTCCAACTGTTATTAAATATAGTGTCTATGAGTTACACAAGTTAAACACATACATCCAACAGAAATTCATGTGAACACAAGCTAGGGCTGGTTTATTCTCGACAGGGTAGAAGTTGATCAAATCAACGCCCTCGCGAACTTCTCCATTCATTTGGAAGCCTGTGTGAATTCTACAAACTAACTCCCCTTTATTCTACATTTAATCAGACCAGACAGAGACTACTTTCTGAGTTTGCTTGTAGATGACAACTGAGCTGTTTGCATTTACCAGTGTAATGTGAATTCAAAAAGCAATTATTTCAATTACAGTCCTATCAAACCAGGAAATGCACTGACATGTATCATGTACTGTGAGATTTTCCGGAGTCGTGAAAATCGATACACATGCTTAGCTTCCACGTCAACAAGAATGTTCAATAACTCCTGTGGCATACTGAAGGCATTGTTTGTTAATCAAAATACTTAAAGTCACATGTCAATGGCTTCTAGGGAAACCGTTAGCTAGTTATGCATAAAAACATTACATTGGTAACGAATTCTCTCAGTTAACTACTAATGTAAAGAAAAGATTACAGCTCACATTAATTTTTGCAAACAGGAACAGCTTTATGTGAGATTCCAATGTTACCAGAGTTAATTTTCAGACTAACTTTTTTTAGCAGGTACATTTTTCAACATGCTAAGAATAATGTTGAAACCTCTTTTGTCACATTTTGTTTGCATTGGTGTTAGTTAGTTGAGATGAAATGTAAAAGTTAAATGAACCACCAGTTCTGAATCTCAGGTGAATCCCCAGGGTTGCTCTTCAGTTCTAGTTGGCTGACATAGATGAATGCAACATGCTGTAATGAATGACCTCGCGGCTTATTGAACTGACTGGAAAAGCAAGGATTAGGTGCAAACTGCAAACTCTGTGGTTCACTGTGGTTCTGGGAAGAAAACAAAAGCATGCATTTAGCACTCTTCAGATGTAATTACATTGTAGTTTTATGTGTGGTTTGCACTGCAATAGAATGCATCTTATAGTCACTAAGTACATTAGAATTCTGATGTTCTGATGTCAGGGATCAGTCACAGGCTGTTGAATGAGGAAGTCAATCTTGAAATGTTGTGCTATCATGCTATAATTCCGCACAAAAAACAAAAACAAAACATGTGTCTTTTAAGGTGCAAACACACTCCACACACTGAAAAGCATTTGCTGGTGGCTGTTTAACTCTAATGTTGTTTGTAATGCTGGTTTGTAACGTTGCAATGGACCCGGGTCGCATTTTGTGTTCAGAATAATAAAATCAGTTGTGTAACTTGCAAGATTTTCTATTAAAAAAAAAAAAAAAAAAAAAAAGATTTAAATGTGCAAACTCAAGACAAACATACCATGCAGTTATATGTGTTACTTTACTAATTGCATCATTAACCTTTATTATGGTAAAAGTGCACAAAAATGCTGTTCTACATTTTTTTACCCCCTGTTTCAATGTAGTATTGAAGTGTGTTTACACAACAAGTTGAATTGTAGTTGTACTGTTCGGTGTGCAGCTAATTTAAAATGTTACAGTTAACCTGACAGTTAATCTTTCTGTATACCTTAATAAGTCAAACATAATTAAATAGAAACAGTAAATAGATAATGTGTTCATTTATACACATACAGGCTTTACAGGGATGAACACCACGTCATAAGCAAGATTTATCATATGTGTATTTTTTTTTCTTCTTTGCAATGGACTAATTGCACTAATTTTGTTAAATAAATATGATTTCAAAGAGGTGACAAACTTATTTTTACCTGTTTTGTACTCTGTCAAAAAAAAAAAAGCCTACGTTTTGCACCGTTGGAAACAAATGATGACACGGTCTGCTGATGGACGGGTCATGTGACACGACTGAATTCCCTGCCTGTCGATAGGAGGCTCCAAGGTTTCTTGTGTACAGAGAGTATGCTGAAACTATAGCCTGGCTGTCGCCATTTCGGCTCTTGAGTCTTAGAATATGGTACATGGTGGCGACTCATTAAGTGAGCCAAAATGTCGTCAGTTTCACACCCGGCACAACTTTCTAAACCTTGGGAGGCTCCAGCGAGAGAGGAAGTGGACCCGCCATTTTCCTGCAAGCCAGCTCTAGTCCATTTAAACCCAGTAGGGGGAGGAGAGATAGACAGAGGGAAAGAGAGTGTGTGGAATAGGAATAGGGAGGGACAGAAAGAAAGGACCTATCTTTAAAAAACTAGGGGTATCTTTTCCATTTAGCCCGGCTTACAGTATACCTTTGCATACTGGTGTTCGGGCTAGTTGAAGCAAGACTCGCGGATCTATATATATATATTTTTTTTTTTTGTGTGGTTTTTTTTTTTTTTTTTTTGCCCCGGATACGACTGGACCTGTCTGGTGTTTTTTTTTTTTTTTTAATTTTTTTTAAATTTATTTATTTTTTTAGGTCAGGTAGTTGAACCGTGGAGCCGCCAGAGGATATTTGAAAATAACATTTCCTTAAAATAAAATATATTCAATATTTTATAAGATATACAAGAAAAAAAGTCGAAGATGTCGGGACAGAGCATAACTGACAGGATAACTGCAGCTCAACACAGTGTCACCGGGTCTGCCGTTTCCAAAACTGTGTGCAAGGCAACCACGCACGAAATTATGGGTCCGAAGAAAAAACATTTGGACTGTAAGTAGCCCTTAAGGGAGTGGGGTGTCTTGTTAACAGATAATGTGGTCGTCTGAAGCATTGTGTACGTGTTTTAGGGTTCTTATGACGAGCCTTCACGACCAGTCATATAAGCAGTACCAAGGCCTCCTATCATTTATGTCATTCTTGTTACAGGAGTGTTTCGTTGACAATGTAAACCACTGTACAGACGAATTTAATATTGCTAAAAAGAGAAAGTGATTGGATTCTCCGTGTACCTCGCTTTTTAAGATAATGTACAGGAACGACTGTAAACAAGTTAGTGTATTATTGTCCTGGCTGTTAAAATACACACACAAGTACAGTAACACAAGGTATTATGGAGGTTTCAATGCTTAATTATATATGAAATATTGATTTCCTGTTTTTGGCAAATACTGTCTTTATAATTTAATAATAATGAAAAAAAAAACAAAACTATTTCATAATTGCCAGGAAAGCTGTACAAAGTTTCTCATAATCTTTTCGTATAATCTTATGTTTTATTGACCATGTAAACTTACTGTAATCCGTTTACAGTAGTATCATTTATTATGTAAATACCACTGGCTTAGCTTAGTTTGCTTTTGTTTTAAGACATGCCGGAAAGGGTTTTTGCTGTACACACATTTTCTCAATTTACTGATGCACACTATTTATGTTTTCAGTTGTGTGCAGTTGACTTGTAGTGCTGTGTGAATGCCAGTAACTGATCTCTATAGATGTGCTCAACACTTGGTAATGATTTTTTGGCCAGTAACTAGTTCAGTAGTTGATTATTTCTGTGTTGTATTTCCTCAGCATATTTAGTAGGCATTTAGTCTTTTTGACCTGTGAGGAATTTAAACTATAAAGCAAAAGGCAGTGACATCCACGCTGCCGTGTGTTTCAAGTCTTAATATTATTTTTTGACACCTCAGTGAAAGAAATACCATTTGTATTGAAGGATGGATGACTCCTGCTTTTATTCTTTTCTTCAAATTATTATTATTATTATTATTATTATTATTATTATTATTATTAATATATTGTTATGCATGTAAATAGAATGGTGCCTCCAGCTTAATTTCACATTTTGGTCCTCAGAAGATGATGACTATAATAAAGAATTTTATGCTATATTAAAAATTAATTACACTTGTGATTTGTATAATACAAGAGGGGCTGACATGGTTATCTCATGAATTCGTCATGTTTTCCAGTTCTAAACTATTTCATATGGGGAGCTACATTTGTTGCTTCGTCCGTAGATTTATTTATCACTACAATAGTGTAATAATTGCTTATTATAATTGAAATGGCATACTCCATAGTGTTTGTGGTAGCTGGTGTCCTTTTAAAAGTCCCCTGAGGTGTTGGATTGCTTTGGGTATTTGAAGATGACTGCCCTTTCTGGGTACAGGCTTCATTTTCGTCTCAGTTAGTTCAAGTGGTACAGGGACTTTTCAAAATTGATCTTTCACAATACAGTAAGTGAACATTGGACTCTGTACATAAAGAATACAGCTGGGTTTGTTGTGTTATTAGGGCATGGGGGGTGGGGGGTGGGGGGGGGGTTCAGGGTTTTCCTTCAGTCGGTCTGAAGTAGGATGTTGGCTTTTTGCCACATCATCAATAGCTTTGTAGTTCCCACTCCTGATTAGCAGACAGACTCTTGGTTTTGTGGTGCAGTGCCTGTTTAACTCATTTCCTGTGAGAAACATTTTTTTGATTCCACGATAAGCAGCACATTCTGTTTGTGTTGCTTAGGGCATGTCTATAAAATTTTTGCAGTTGATAGCCTGATTAACAAACTTGACTGATCTCTTAAGTCATTAGTAGAGTACAGAACATTTTTGTTTATGTAAGGGGGGTTGACGGGTATGAGGCGTGTGTGTATTTTCTGCTGGGAAGTATCAGCATCTGGGAGTAGAGGAACCCTGTTTGCCTGTCTGTCTGGCCAATGTATGTCATGCTAAAACCCAGTCGCAATACTGTATAATTTAAGATACAATGGAAATAAAATGTGAATTCCCTGTTTGAAAGAACCTGTGTTGGACATTAGTTTTTTGGCTTGACTGTAAAAAGGAAAATGACTTGCTGTACTTTAAACAGAGTACAGTATAAACTATACATATAGTACATGTAATCATTGTGAGGCCAGCTGGGGAGTGGAAGCATTGACAAACCATTGCTGTAGTTTGGGTGTAATCCAGGTGTTCTGTAATGGAATATTGACCTTGGGTACCATATTACAAGCATTAAGTAAACGTGGCTTTGAAAATACACCTGCCGAAATTACACGTTTTCAATAGTGCGTCTCTTGTATTTGAATACAACTGTAATTAAAAGTTTAGTATGAGAGCTCTGATAAACTATAAACTGTGTTTCCCTACGGCTATGCATTGACAAGTAAAGAAACCAGAATTACTTGAATTAATAAATTACATATATCAATATCCAATGTGCTGAAAATGGCAATGATCAGCTTAGAAGGGTCAACATTGGTTTTATTTATTTATTTTATTTAAGAGACTGAAATAAATAAAACCATTTTAAATTGTAGTTTTAAGGATACCTAGTTTTTTATACCTGAGAACAGCAATACAAGTCTAACTTAGGTCTGTTTTTTATATTGTTTTAGCAAATTTAGTAATTGTCTAATATCTGAATATTTCTCAATTTTGAAAAGATAGTAAAGAAAATCTGTGTCTCCATGTCTGGTTTATGTTTCAAAAACTAGACAAATACCATAGACTGCATACTGTGACCACATTAAAGTAAATAGTGGGCTAAAGGACATGTTGGTTTGGTTGGACAGTATGCAAACTGGGTAGCAGTTTAAACACTACATCCCTTATTTTTTCCTGGTTTTAAAAATCTTCTGTCTACCTGCATGGGGAAATATCCTGTACTTTTCTATTCAATTATTTTAAGTACTGTGCCATCAAGTGAACCACTGCAACAAAGTACAGTGCCAAAAGGTCATGACAAAAGCAACTGATTAGGAATGACTATACAATGTTCTGTTTATATTCTAGATTATGCTTTGCCTAAGTTTTCTAAGAGGTGCATTTCAATCAATACTAAAAACAACTGATTATTATATGTTTTTATGTATTGCAACCAGAGTCAACATCCTAAAGTAATTTTCTGAACGCTTAAAATTTAGGCTTTACACTAGTGTGGTTTTATGCAGTATATTTTCCCTGCTGTACATTTATTTTTAACCACTATTGCCTTATACCAATGCATGATGCATCATCTGCAGTGACTCCGCATGATTTGCATGTAATGAACTTTACACCAGGAACTTGATTTGTTGATAGTAAATGAGGTCATTCTACTGATGGCTGTGACTTTCACCAAGTTATGTATTAACAGAAATGGTTCAAGCAAATGCTTGCTTCCTTGTGCAAGACTCAAAATGTAAGCCGTGCCCTCATAATAGGTTTACAGTAAACGCAGGGGAAGCACTCTGTGTACAGTATGTAATGTCCAGTGTCGTCTAATGTATGAAGTGTAACCAGCTGGCTGCCAATTGTTGACAAACTCAGTCAACAATTTGCAGTTTCCCTGTAGCCTGTTTTTAATCTTTGTTACTTGCAAATAAAAACTTGGCAAATCTGTCTGGAACTAATTTTATATATGGTTTTCTATGAAAAGTACAGGCATTCAAATTGTTAGTTGGTTAGTTGGTTGGTTGGGGGGGTGGGGTGGGGTGGGGTGGGGTGGAGGGGCGCGAGGCTTTAGGTGTCTGCGGTGACCACTAGTCTTTCTTTATATGTTGCTAAAAGCTAATATTGGGTTAAAGAAATCCTGGGTTTTCAAACAAAACAGTAAAAAAAAAATGATGATAATTATCATTATGCGATGATAATTAACATGCTGGTGTCCATGTGGCATCAAAAATCGCATTTAACCGATAAGTAGAGCCTCAGGTTTTGTAGAACATCTAGGGCTTCCCTAAACAGTATCTGGCCCCGGGACAGATAACTATTGTGCTAGTATAAATAATCGGCACCCACACAAAATAAACTCAGTGTGCTTGCTTGTCTTAGCCAGAGGGCTTCCTCATTTTACATTTCCCTGTCGTCTGGAGGAGGGGGAGGAACGAGCTGTAATCTTTTTCACCTTCTATGTAGTTTCATGCATAAATCTATCAAATTTAGGAATAAGTACGTACAGTAGATAAGTTCAGTTTGTTTTTTGAAATGTAAATACTGGGGTTTCCAAACCCGGGATGAAATTCCAGGCCTGGGTTTTCAGGATTTAAAATTCACTAAGCCCCAGGACCCTGGGACGCCCGGGCAGTGGGGAAAAGTCTGCAATATGGAAAGAAAAAAAATATATATGTACATATTTTTTTTAAAAACAATAAAAACACTAGCTTACAACGTGCACTGGCTTCATAGTCTCTCACGCTAAGCTTTTCAGATGGCGCTTCTCTCTCTCTCTCCCACACCAGGCTGAAACAGCGCACTGAAACAGCTGCCTCTTATTGTGTGATGTGCTTGCAGCACGATGCGTGTGTTGCCTTCCCTTGCAAGTGCACGCCTTGTCCTGTCACACTTATTTTAAAAACATAAATCTGTTAGATCACTGAACTCCTGAAATCTTTGGCTTTTATGTTTTCATCCCCTTATTTGATTCATACACTAAAACCCAAATCGCCAATTCAACAAAATCCAAATTTAACAAGTTGCAATGCAAGGGATTTGGGTCCTACAGTAGCTCATGGGAGCCATCTCAAAGGATTTACTGTACCCAACAATGTATCTACAGTACAGTTGCTCCCTCTGGCATATCAGTTAGAAAGCCACAGTGAGCACAGTACTCAGCCAGTTTTATACATCTGCAAGGAAACTTCAATAGAAAATAAGATACAATAAAATATGTATGTAGTTTGATCTGAAACAGTGTTTTAAAATAACATATTTATTGACAAAGCAAGCTGTTAAGAAATTGTCTACTCCCTCTGATAAATATACTGGTGAACCCTTTCATGGTTCAGAGATATCTGCATGAACAGTGAGTGCACTATGTAGGCAAAAAAAAAAAAAAGTTCTATTGTGCTTCATTTTACTAAATGGCCAGCAAGAGAGGCTTTGTCTTTTCATTCTTCTGCCCCAAGTCATATTGTCTTGAGTAGAAGTTCTGATGAATTATTAATTAGTTAATTATTTAAACAGCCTAGTGAAATACAAAAAGCTACTTTGTCAGCTAGTTATCCAGGGATTGTGCGTTGTACCTTACTGTTGGTGTCTCAAGGAGATGCTTAGAAAATCTAAATGTTACAAATTGACAAAATAGAAAATTACATGCACAACTTCCATAACTTTAATGTTTTTGTTATTTACTTTTTTTTTTAATAGGTGCCTTGTTTCAATATTTGTAGGTTATATTTTCCAGACCTAAATACCAGATTATTTGACTGATGACTGTTGGTCAGTTTTCACTGTTGTCATCAAGACTGTGTTGTCGCAGATTATAGCATGTCTTTTACACGACGGATTTCCAATTTAAGCTGTTAAGTCCTTTTTTATTTCTTTTCTTTTTTTACCCCATTGAGAGACCCATTATGTAGGCAACCATATAGCTTTATGGCTGTCCCGTCATTGCTCTTAAGTTCTTTTTGTGTAGCATAGCACACAGAACATTTAGTAAAACTACAGTATAGTACACTTCAATTTATTCATCCCATTTCCACTAACGGTATTCAAGAAATATCAAAAGAGAAAGCTTTGTGCATTCCAGGCATAAAGATTTTCATTTGCCTAGTGGCCTGGCATACTTTACTTGTAAATTCCCATGACACTTTAATTGAGAGTGCCCTTGAATGAGTAAGTTTGTCAAAATAATGTACTGTTCTCTGGTTGCCTTCATTTCTGGCCATGGAATCAGTACAAAGTCATGTGTGTGTGTTTTCTACAGGTGTAAGATACATGTATCTTTTGTATAAAAGACAAAACAGCTGCTACTGTTAGATGGTCCATTGATATCCATAGTTGTTAATACCAAGAGTGCTGCTGGTGACGGGTGCAGTTGAGAATTGCCCTAAAAAATACTAGTGTACTATACCTAGGCCTTTATATGAGATCTCTGACCAGGGAGGCGTATTTGTGTATTGGGATATTTAGGCATTGCTACAGCTGATGATTCAATTAAATAATACATTAGGTTAATAACCTTTAGAGTGGACTGCTATCATTTGGACAGATATAATTAGTATGATTGGCACCTTCTAAAAGTAGCAAAACAGTACATTAGCAAACCCGTGTTTCAGTTGACAACACACCCGTGAAAACAGACAGGGACAGAACCTTAAGTGTTTTTGACAGACACAAAGCAGGATGGCATGGGAGAGTGCTAGTAAGGTAATGACCGTCAGAGAGAAACTATAAAGCAAACCAGCGCTTCCAGTTTAAAACTGGATAGCTGGGGGACTGATTTTATACCCCAATGGGTTAAGTCATAGATTTGTACATTTTACAGCACTGAGGAGTTGCCTAGGATTTTGTCAGCCATCCCAGGATACCACTAAAAACAAGTGGTTGATGCAATCCAGATGGATTCCCTGGTACTATAAGGTGTTATAAAAAAGACATTTATAGAGGGAGATTGTCAGACCCTATTCGATTTAAGACCTCCCTCCTTCAGTCGAAGGAGAATAGTTTCAAAGTTGAGTTGAGATATAAAATATATAGCAGTTTTGTTCTTTTTTAACTGTATCAAACTTCAATTTCGGAGAGCTGATAGTCTTATCTGAATGTTTCCCTTTTTTACTGGAAAATCCATCAAGATTTAGGCCACATTTAACCAAAGGAACAGTGGCAAGATGGCCACATACAAAGCAGAAACAAGCTAAACGTATACATTTACACAGGCACAACCCACTCAATTTTGCTTAATTGTGACTGTTGATCTGTAGGCGGTCAGAGGTTAGTAGGTTTCTTTCCAGAACCAAGCAACATAATCTTCCTATTGTTGTTGCAACCATAGGAACATTGCTTGCATAGTAGTTGATTGAAAACAATGAATGGGAGTATCCTGTGTTGCTTGGTCAGTAGAGTATTCTGAATATACTATTGCTTTAACTTACTGTTACAGTATGCCAGTTTTTGTCTGTGACCAAAAGTATCCATTCAAAGATTTAGACGCACACTAGATAAATAAGCCTATTTGTTCTCCTGTCAGCAACCAGCTTTAGAGTATACAAGTGTCTGACAAGTAAGGCGAGGCTTCTCTTATCCTGTCGCATCAAATTTAAATAACAGAAAAGTAGTCAACTACTGTGACTAGTACCTGCTAACCAAGCTCCCTGGTTGTTTGTGTTCAGGGCTTGAGAAAGTGGATTTAAGACAACATAGTCTAAATGCCAGCCACTTGCACTGAGGGTCAAAGTTGATTCTGGTTCCTGCCATGAAGCAATAGGAAGTTTTGATCTATTTCTTGCTCTAATGACCTTTACATACTGTAAATACATTCTCTTAAGACTCTTCGTGTACAGGTACTGTATAATCTGGACTCTGGAACTTTAGGGATTAGAGATCTCCAAACTGTATTTGAAGGTATTTCTTAAAGTAGGGATCAGTTTGGTAGGGTTTGACCCAGGTGATAATGCAAATCCAAAGTGTGAGATTCGCTATACAGTACTGCAACCCCACATATTCCTAGTACAGTGATTTTATAGACACTGGGAGACTTTATTTACAAACAATGTAAGCGCTGGTTATTGCATTGCAGTCAGCAAAAACTTGTCATGAATACACATAGGGATGAATCACCCCTGTTTCAAAGTGCTGGCTTCTCTAAATCTGACAAAGATAATACAGCAGAGGAATTATTTTTCTTTTTTTGTAGACTGAACTTTATTAAAACAGTATTTAATGTATTTATTAATTTGATGTCTGCTAATCAGTAGACACATTTTTTTCTTTTTACTGTGTCAAATTACCTTGGTGGATTTTGCAAGTGTTTTTGTTTCAAAGCATTTTTTTTTCTCCATGCAGTAGTGGGTGTGCAAATCTATGACATACGTGTTTTGTTAATAGTACCAACAGAAACGTGTTGGTACATGAACTATTTTTGCAGCATGGGTTCAATAATGAAAAGACATTTGTCACGTGGATGTAAGGCTTGCTTTTGTTTACTGTAGGTCACAAAGCGAAGTCTGGGATTAAGTCATGGTGAACACGTGTGTCACGGATTTGGTGTCTGTGATTGTACTCCATCTCAACCAAAAAAAAAACCCAAAAATCAGCTTTTTTTTACATTTGCGCTAATTATGTTGAACTAATTACTTATGAACATAAACATAAAGCAGAGGCCTTTGAGATTCCCAACTCTTGCTGTAATCAGGTGCTTGACAGTACCAGTAAATAGCATTGACGCAGAATGCTCATTTTCTGCATGCAAAAGTGTACTTTGGGATGACCGACGCTCCATAAAAGCATCAAACCTCTCAATGTTGTATCAGAATAATATGTAAACAAACCAAAATGTAAAATAACTGCAAACTGTACCACAGCATAAGCAACAGATACACACACACAGTCGTTTTGAACTTCAAACGTTATTTTTTTAAAAAGTTATCTGAAACCTACAGCTTTTGTTTAGAAAAGCCACAGAATGTTATGTAAAATGAACATTTTTGTTATACGCTGTGAAGCTTAGAGATTCACAGGATAAAAACTTGAACCTGATGTTGTGAAAACCATAATAATTAAATATTTTGATTAATTTCCCATGTTCCTACTACAGACAGACATATTTTATTTTTATGTAGGTATGTTTTATTGACCCCTACTGGCCAAATAGGCACATTGTATATTTGCATACAAACACCACTAGGGGTGATTACCCTTTAGCGAAACTGTAGCGTGTCAGCTTGTAGTGCTGCAGGTTGGCGGTTCAAATCCAGACAACGTGAAACTTTATTAAAACAGTATTTAATGAAAAAAAAAATATATATATATATATATATATATATATATATATATATATATATATTTGGTGCACATTTCTAGAATTTCTAGTGCTAGTAGCCCATAGTGTAAACTGTTGTCTTCTAAAATGATACTATGAATGCAACTCTGTCCATTTAAATGACACCTTGTTGTGAAATAAGAGAAGATATTTCTCTGTAGACTTTGAAATTTGTCACTCTTTTAATTGTTGCCTCAACCTGCCGATAATTTCCTTACAAAGCAAAGTAAGCAGCCTTGAAACATTCAGTGAAAGCAAGTTACTGTAGACTTGTACATTAAAAAAAAAAAAAAAAAAAAAAAAAACCTGCAAAGATTTCTATTTTGATCTCCTTATGATGTTGGGTTGTGTAGGTTTGAGTGAAGTACACTATTATAATTTGGCAATTTAAAAATATTTAATAAAAAAAATGACATACATTTCTCAAACTACTGCCTGATTTGGTGATGAACCCATCCCTTTTTGTGCTATCCTGAAGGGGCTGCTGTAAAGAGATATATTTATTTTATTTTTTTTAATTAATTTTTTCCTATCTTTGCCAAATATATTTTTGTGGTACACCTCAAAACCATGCCCAGTGCACATCAATCAGTATAGTTCATGCCTTGTGTATTGCAGCTTAATCCACCGTTTTGACTGTAGCCAGTTACAATATTAAACCGTTGAAAGCTACTTTTAAGCAAAACACGGAATTGAGAGTGCATTACTAACTGTTTACCTTTTATTATGTCATTTATAAGTTGGAGAACACTGACTGCACCGAGATGCCACAACAAAAAGGGTCCTGGGACGGATACAGAACCATCCAGTTCATAGCAAGTGTGGGATGTGGGTGTACAGCACAGTATTCACCCCAGCGTTTACAGTATGCAGGAAACAAATCTCTGTGCTGCCCCTAAAGAATGCTGAATATCTGAATGTCAAATGCAACGTTTCCTTTTCTTGGGTGTTATCTCTGCTCCTCTGTTTAGACTGCAGCGTTGAGGTTCAGTAGGGTTTTGAACTTGCTAATCAAACATTTTAGGAAGGAAGTTTTTAAAATCTGCTTTCGTCCAGATTTATTTTTAAAAGTAAATTACATTTTTTTTTCAAGAAGTTACTGTATTTGAAAGGTGGTTTAAATAATGGTAGCTATATTACTATACAGGGGGCATCAGTGTAAATGCGTAGATCCTGCAGTCAATAATGCAGTATAATTTAGCATGACATGTTTTTGCATTGTTTGTCAAAAGCCCTATCAGAAGCTGGGATTTGGGACAGGGTTTTCTATCAGTTTATAAGTACTGAAAGTAGCCACAGTCCTACGCTAATACAGTAGCATTCCTCAAGTGGCTATGAAGTCATGGTATGCACAGGTACCGTTACTGACTGAATTGCACCCCAGTGCTATATGCTTCTTTGTGCTACATACCTTTTAAAATGGATAGTCAAAAGAGAAATACCGGAAGGATATCCAGATAGCTAGATAGCTATAAATGAAGATTGCTGCGTATGCTAAGAAAAGCAATGGCTCAGAATATCTGTAAAACATAAAAGGAATGGAAGAAAGTGTTGCATCAAAGTGAGGCTTCATGTGAAACTGGTAAATAGCATGCTGGGATTGGCCCCCTGCAGAAAACTCCATAATTTTGCTTGTATCTTCCGCACCTCGCTGAAGACCAGCCCTCACTGCTTCAGTGTCCAAACAGGAGCAGGTTTTTAGCTTATGTGTGTGTGTGTATTCCCCTCAAGGTCTTCATCACATCATTAAGCATCCATGTGAAGGGAGTTCCTGTATACGATCTTCTCTGTTTCGCCATTGCTGTTTCAACTTCATATTTTCGTTTATTGATTGTTCATTAATAATAATAATAATAATAATAATAATAATAATCCTTTCACTGTGGAATTGTTTTTACCTCCTGCCCATATCAATGAAACTGAACTCCACACTTTGAGATGGTGCCCCAAATAAATCCCATTACATGATCCAGACCACACACGCCTTCCTTTTTTATTTTAAAATATTTTTTTTCTACTGTTTCCTATTTTAGACCTGATCCAGTGCACCAACGAGATGAATGTTAACATCCCACATCTGGCTGACACGTTTTTTGAGAGGACTACAAATGGCAGCTGGGTGGTGGTGTTTAAAGCTCTCATCGCAACACACCACTTGATGGTTTACGGCAATGAGGTAAACTGCTTTACAAAGCTGCATTGCTGTACATGTATTGGTACTGAAATACCATGAATGCCATAGAATGTGTAACACTGCAAAAGGGCTGTTAGGTCATTGCTAATCTTTTTTTCTTTTTAGGGTAATGACGAGGATTACTTCATGTATCTAAATGCTTTTATTATCAAATGTCCTTATCTCTGAGGCGTGGCAGTCAGGCTCTGCCGTTGCATTGTCTAATAGACTTCCCGATGCGGTATCTAACAGATGAAACTACTGTACAACAGTTCATTCTCCCAATGTTTTAGTACGCATCAGATGGATTTTTATGTGCCGTTCTAACCCCACAGTTCATGGAATTTTGAATTGTACACCCATGACTGCCTGCGTATCTGTCACACTACAGACACATTTCATGTTTTTTTTCGGCCCATCCCATTGTATGAGTACAGCGTACTACAGTCATACATCTCAGCATACAAGAAGTTAATAACGTTTATTTCTAAGATTAAACATTCATCATGGTACTCCTGATTTTAAGGTTTGATATTTATGTAGCTATAATAATAATGATAATCATAATAGTAATAATAATAATTGGGCAGTCATTGTACACAAGAAACTTTCTTTATATGCATTAGTTGAAGCATAACTGTATACAGCAGTTTTGTATTTACAATAACGTTTTCGGTTCATCACTGAATATAATCGTAACACCAAAAAAACTAACTGGCTGCACCATGTTGCTGGTTTGTTTAGATGGGTTTGTGGTCGCTAAGCCCGTTGCTAAGCAAATGACACATTAACGCAAATTACGTGTATTATGTAGTGCCCAAAATTGATGATTGGTCAGTTGCAATGTCTTTGCACACTGCCTGTCTTCTGAAAGCTGTTTTCTTTATGTAGAAATACAGTAGTGCATGATTTACATTATTTAAAATATGTTGCCAAACCCACGTTTTATTTGTTTAAAAAAAATTAAAACTGAATTTTTTAAATAGGTATTTTGGTTGTTATCGGTTAAAACCGCAAACTTCAAGCCCTAATTATAACACACACCAGACTACCACTAAAAAAAAAAAAAAACAATCTTATTTTATTTCATCCCAATCTTGAAACACTCGCTTGCTTAGATGGGTAATTGATTAAACAAATGAAAAACCCTGGAGCCAATTGGTGATTCTTTAAATATTGGATCAAATTCTCAATTCATCTGACCATAATGTTGTGCACTGTTTAAATGCATTAGTGCGTGGTCTTTTTGTGACTAATTAATTTATAATTAATAATTATCTTTTGAGAAGATGTGCCAGTATATGAAGTGTTTATATCTTTACAGTAGTAATGGTCATTTGACATCTGTGGAGATGTAGAACAGTCTACATGGTAAGGACCTGTTTTGATATGGTTTTACAGTCTCTTCATTGTTCTTTCATTGCAGAGGTTTATCCAGTACCTGGCTTCAAGGAATACATTATTCAACTTGAGTAGTTTTTTAGACAAAAGTGGGTTACAAGGTGAGTTAAATGGAGTACAAGTTTGCAGTGTTAGTGGATCCTATTTGGGGGAGCTGTAAAAATGTTGCCCCTTTTTTCAAACCTGTATCTTTCTATTCTATTATACTTTGTTTTTTGTCACAACTGCTGTGTCCTGTTAGTTAGCATGCAGCACCACTGCACAACCTACTGACAGAAATGTTCTGTAGCGTTCTATTTGTCGTTGAATTGTAAGCGTGTTCATCTTTTTCTTGGTTGTTTTCACCCAGCACTAAACCCTCTGTCCTCATGCAAAAGAACATGCCGTTCCATCAAATCATCATTAGTTGGAGCAGAACCGAATGACATAACTACCGATCAATATTCACAACTTCGCTGCATATTTCTACCACGACTTCTCTGTAAAGTAAAATGTTGAAGAATGTGCATGTATCCATCCAGAACAATTGTAAACGCTGTGCTGACTTTCATGTTGAATGACAGCCCAGTGATGCCTGTCGTTGCCCTACACCCTGTTGACAGTTTTATGGACTGGGTTTCACATTTTTCATCCAAATCCTGTACATTCTCTTGAACCTGTTGAGTCTAAATTAGAAGCCATTGTTGCTGCTGAAAGCTAAAGCAGCCAGAAATGAAAGCCAATATTGCTACAGTATACTAACCATGCCGTGGTGTATCTGTAGTGCTTTCAAATGTAACTAATATCTCTCTCTCTCTCTCTATTTGTATAAGGTGCCACCAAACAAAATCTTTGGAACTTGTTATTGGTACCATTATTCAGTTATTTTAATGTTCTTTTACTCTATGCACTTGCTAAAGAGAACTTTTATATTAGTACATATTGGGAATTGCGCAAATAGTCAGTGATTTCTTATTCTGCCTGTTGGCACCTCTCATCTTCAGATAAGAAAAAAAAAACTATGTCCCTATGTGTCTTTCAGTTATTGGAGATCTGAAGGCAGTTGTCAAAGGAGAGGAGTGTGTGAAATTACTCAAAATGCCAAATTCCACACATTTCCCCAATTCCAAGGCTTCATGTGAAGAATGGGCTGTGCAGTATAATCCTCAGGATAGTACAATGCCTAAAATACTTGCAATTCTTCTCATTCATTTCTGACAAAATACAGGGATTTCTGACTGAGTACTTTTTAACGAAATAAGTGCACATTATATTCTAGTCATAAGTGCGTTCTCCCTGCAAACAGAGCTGATCTTGACAGATATCTTTCCAAAAACAATTCTTTAGTCAAGGTTCGCTAGAAAAGCTGTTGTTTTTACAGTAATTACCAGAGGGATTGCTCCACATTAACGTGACTTTCAGCAATCTGAATCCCTCTCCCCCTTTGCCCCGCACATCCTAAGAATGCTGCCACTAAAAGAGACTGACTTGCTAATTAAAATGACAGCTTTTTTCACTGGTTGCTCTGTGGAGCTGTCAGTTTGTAAAGCAGAGTGCATTTCTTGCTTGTCTGAACAGCCCGCACCATTAGTTGCTACTCTCCCTGTTGGTATTAAATGCTGTCATTTGCAAAGAGATGGATAAGAAAATGCTGAAAGGACTTTTCATAATTCTGTGTCTTGAGCTCCATGTCATCCACTGGTTCGTAGCCACACTAGTTATTTTTCTTTGTGCAGTTGTTTCGTAGGCCACTTGTGAAGACCATAACATTAAAAAGAAATATCTTCTCAGTTGTAAATCGTCTTGGCATGACTTAATTGCTCAGGCAGCAGGTGACTGTGAAAAAATGTGAGTGTGTCCTTAATAAACGATGTTGCTCAGTAAAATGGTATAAGCTGTTTTCAGTACATTAAGGTGCATAAAATGTATAGTTTACAAGAATGTTGTTAACCAAACTTTTTTTTTTTTTCCCTCTGCGCACCCCCCCCCCCAAAGGCTACGACATGTCTACGTTTATCAGGCGGTATAGCAGATACCTGAATGAAAAAGCTGTTTCATACAGACAGGTTGCATTTGACTTTACGAAGGTGAAAAGAGGGTAAGAGCTGTGTGTGATTTATTATTATTTTCCAATTCACCAAATATTTGTAACGGTGCCCACCTAAGCCTGCGTGTGTGTTCACAAACGTGTTTGTTTTTTCTTACGGTTATTTATCACTGGTACCATTGCTTTTGTGTGTGGGTTGTTCTTTTATTTATTTATTTTTTTGGTTTTGCATTTGTTCTCGTTTTACTTTTTATAATATGTAGCTGTATTGTTTATTGTAGTGGTATGGGAAAGTAATGCATGTTTTACATTTTGCAGAGCTGATGGGGTGATGAGAACTATGAACACAGAAAAACTGCTAAAAACAATACCAATAATCCAAAATCAGATGGACACATTGCTAGACTTCAACGTGAGTTTAAATCAGTCGGCTATATCCTGTCCCAGGAAGGACTAAACATGTTATAGTGCAATAGGTTACAGCTTTAGCAGAGATGTATTTAATGCCTCTTGACACACATCATGTGAATCAAGCCTAAATGTAACCAGATGCTGTACAGTACACATCCAGCAGAACAGGCCTGCAGCATATAGCAAAAGCAACACCTGTCTAAACAGAGTGTCCAGGTTAGTTTCATTATGTAGTATTGTATGTAGCCTACTGTTTAATGGAGTACTGTTTATTCAATATGATGAATTGGTATAATTTGTTAATCAGGTTAAGAGCCTATGGAAAGCTTTAGTTTCTAGGAGGGCTGTGGCTATCACTCGGCTAATACAACAAAAAAAAAAGAAAAGAAATTATCCATTTTATAAACAAAAAAGTGACAAGGCACAGAACAATTTCTAACATCGTAATACCTGCATTTTGATTTTGCTTTGTAAAATATATCAACTTTTGTGGTAACCAGGTAGGCGTCTGTCTGAATTGAGTTAAAAAGCATGTTACTTTCATGTAAAGTTGTTCCAAGGAACAGTCAAGCAAGATATTTGCTGTATATAGAGCAATTCATAAGTCTGGTCTGTGGAGCACATTCAACTCTAAATGGATATAAAACTATAGTTGAATGTAGATTCTCCTATACTTCTATGCCTTATTCGTAATGTAAACTAATAATGGCTAGCGATTTAGAAATGCTTTTTTTTTTTTTTTTTTTTTTTTTTTTGTGCAAATACAGGAAGAAAATTCCAAAAAAATGTGTTAAGTCAGAGGGGTAAAAAATAAAAATGGGAGTTTTTTCATACTAAGTAACTGTGTTAATGGAATGATTCACAGTGCAGTTCAGTTAATATGCTTTGGGTTTTCCACAGGTCAATGCCAATGAACTCACAAATGGGGTGGTCAATGCAGCCTTCATGCTCCTGTTCAAAGATGCCATTAGACTGTTTGCCGCTTATAATGAGGGAATTATTAACCTGCTGGGTAAGTGACTCTTTATCTTCTGAAAAGAGCACGTGTTGATTGAGAGCTGCATTTCAATGTGAAAGAATGAGGAATTGATCCCACCAAATGTTTTATTCCGGGGGACGGGGGGTGTGGGGTTACACGGACGGATGACGACTGCTATGCAGCTTTTAGATATTAGTAGAACTCCAAATGATAATGGATTTAGGATGGTACTAGCCCTCATACAAATACAACCTCAAATTCCTATTTCAGAGTCACAAATCTTATCAGTTCACTTATATTAAACTTACTACAACACACTTGAAATAATTTTGCATAATTATATTGTAGTGTATTGTATGTTAAAGGATAAAATGCTTCAAATGCCATTAATACGTTTTTTTAATTTTTTTTTTACACTTGCATTAGGACAGGATTAAAATGTTGCCTTTCATCTGTGATGGCCACACCTGTTCTCTTATGTACAGTATGTACGTGGTCATGTGGTCATTTGATTTCTACTAAAAATGAATTCCTTAGTACTAAATTAGTTGCAGAAGTCAAAATTATTAAAATTTTGAACATCTTCAAGGTTTATAGCATACATTGCTTGTCCTGTCAGCTTGTCAAGCACTCCACAGAGCACTTGCAGATTTTCTTAGCAGAGATTGCTATGTATGCAGGAATTAGTTCATTTTGCTGGGTCTGAGATGTAATCTTCTGGCAGGACTGTGCTAAGCTGTGCACTGTAATTTGATATACACACAGTATTTTCAGGAGGGAAAGTGTTTCAGATTAGGGAAGAGGGGGTATTACTGTGCAGCAGGTAACGGTAGAAGGCTCACGTGTGGCTCACAGTAAAATGTTGGTTGTCTCAAATTGATATGCTTTTTCCAACCCTGCTGAGTAACACCTTCTGATTTGTTCTTGCAAAGTAATATTTTCTATGCGACCCATGCGTTCTGCCGTCTCTCATTTTATTTGTTTGGGTGCCTCCCAGTCCAGTTTCCTGTTTATGGTCACATACAAACATATGCTTAATTTATGAAAATGACAGAGTGATCGTTTGAGGTTTACAGACGGCTTTGACCCAGCCTGATGGTGGGCTAAATTCCACATTGAGGGAAGCAAACATCTTTGTCATGCAAGCAAATGCATCAACCAGTAGTTTTAAACAACGTCATTGAGCTAGGAAAACAAAGTTATGGGTTATTTAAAGACACTGGGAATTTGCTTTATTGGCATGTAAAATTGTCGAAGCAGTTCTTTCAGAATTTTAATGCTGTATTCCTACTAACTTTTTTTTTTTTTATTTTTTTTTTTTTGATTAGAAAAATATTTCGATATGAAGAAAGTCCAATGCAAAGAGGGGCTTGACATCTACAAGAAATTCCTCACCAGAATGACCAGGATCTCCGAATTCCTGAAAGTCGCTGAAGTGAGTGGTATTTCTTTTTGGTTTAATTTTTTGGTTTAAGTTTTATTATAATAAATAAGAATAATTGATTTGAAAAACACACTGCTCCTTATATTTATTTATTTATTTATTTTTTTTACAGCAAGTTGGGATTGATAAGGGAGACATACCAGACCTTTCTCAGGTAAGTCGCCAGTGATGCTTTTTAACGTTTGAGAGTTTGACATTTCTTTTACTTTTTTTTTCTTTTTTTTAGCTTAAAGCCTAATAAAGATAATATATGTCACTTGTATTAAGTCTTTATGGCCAAAGTCACTTGCAGCCTTTCCAATCTTTGATGTTAAATGGCACTAACTTTTACACAAATGCTCTGCAGATTATGCACTGCCAGGTGCATGGATGCTTTAAGTGCATGTAGCCTTCAGGGAAATCTTCTACTGTTTCTTTTCTTAACTTTTCACGCTATACAGCAAATAAAGGTGTTACCAGAGTGTATCCTCTCTCAATGCTGCATACAATGCAATTGTGTCAAATTGTTTTTTTGGTATTTTATTGTAAACTCAAGGAAGTGCAGAAGTCAGACGTTCATTTTGTGCAGTATGTGTTCTGTACACCAACAACACTGAGATTTAAATACATCTTTATAATTGAGAAAGGAAGCTCTGAACCATTCTGATAACCCAAGGTTGCAAGTTCCTCCTCATCCATCCTTATGATGGTGAAGATCTAATACTGCAGTGTTCTTGCACAAGAGTGAGAGCTTGGTTTGAAATGCCCAAAGTTGGCCTTGTGGATGCCATTTGCATTGGAGAAACATGTAGCTGACCCATGCTTACCTTCTGAGTAAATATATTGGAAAGAACTATTATACTTTAATTTGCATACCTTAATAGTCCACTAAATAAAGCAAATAAGATTATTATCAAGCAAATAAGGGTTTATTATGCTTTTATCTTGTATGTTATACAGCACTGTGAAAGTATAATATGCACAATTTTATAAGAGAATTCTATATACTGATTTATGTATTTCTTGCAATTACCACCTTTATCTTCTGTATTTTCCTTATCTTTCCATTTTCAGTTTACAGTTTGTGTAAGTATCTGCATCTCACTCTTTTTATCAATCTATATTTTTTGCAGTTGCTTGGTTGTTAGTGTATTTTGTGTTTTTTTTTAAATAATAAATACCTTACGTGCTTTTTCCAAAAAATGATCACTCTGGAATCTCTGATATTGTTGTAGGCACCTAGCAGCCTTCTCGAAGCTTTAGAACAGCACTTGGCTTCTTTAGAAGGGAAAAAGGTCAAAGATTCCACCGCTGCAAGCAGGTAAGTTGTTGAGTGTTTAGTTTGTCCACATGGACAGACTTTTACTTGGGTGGATCATAACTCTGTGTTTTTGAAACTGGATTACTTTCATACCACAAAAGAAACAAAGTATGTTGGGGTGTTATTTTGGTGGGGTGGGGTGGGGTGGGGTGATGGTTAATGTTTGCTGTTCATTTTCAGTACCTTATTACAATGGTTCCAAAAGCCAATCTGTTACTAGACAGGAGTTGATTAGCAACAAACAAAATTGGATGGCTTTTTCGTTCTATCGCAAGTTACTGCTCAATTTTTAATATCTCATATTTGTGGTATTTACACTACAGCAGATATTCACATTTAGATCTCTTTTAAAATCAGTAGTGTAACTTTTTTTTAAGTAATCTCTGTAATATGCAAGCAGTACTGAGTTGTTGTTGTTGTTTCATTGCCATCTTCAAGAACGGTGTTGGTGTGTAAGGAGTAAACAATGATGTGTTTTTAGTTATTAGAAGACTTGCTGCAGAGTTAGAAAGGACAATAACTTAGAGCTTTGCAGGGTCACGTTTGGCTTGGTTTGCTTCTCACAACGTGCCTTACCCTCAAAGTATTCAGATCATAGCTTTCCTACAGTTATCCTGACCCTAATGGGTTTAACACAGAGTGCCAGATTCTACAGGGAAGGGGGTTTGGCAGAGGATTGGCTGTATGGAAAGCTACAGAGCATTTTTAGTCATCAGAGCAGCTGGAAACAAATGATGCTTTGAAGCACTGTTTAAGCTGCCAGAATAACAATGTTTTAATTCTAGAGATTTAGAATTGTACCATAAAAATTATGATTTTATGGTTTAAATTGCAGTCGTCTTTTTTTTTTTTTCTTTGTTCTGTTTTGTACCCCCTGTGTCTGCTGGTCTTCATTCCAGCTGAGCATGAGACCCTTAATTGAACTGATAGTTTGTTTAATTAGACCTTTTTCTAATTGTTTTTAGCTCTTAAACAGTTGCAGGTTTCAAGTTGGCTATAACGTTTTATAAGTTACTTGGATTCTGCAACTTTTTAAGAGCTGAAAACAATTACAAAGGTCTGCTTATCAAATTATCTGTTCAATTAAGGGTCTAGTTAAGTAATTGAGAGTTCCGTTGGAATGAAAACGATCAGACACAGGGGGTCCCCAGGATCAGGGTTGGGAATCACTGCCCTAAATGATGGTCACACACAATAAACCAAGTTTAATTATATGAAATATGTTAATATATACTTAAAGCTTTCCGCCTGTACTGAATTTATAAATACTGACATGTATTTAAGCACAGGTGACATACATCTTGTGCCACTAGAAACCACTGTGCTTCTCTCTAGCACTTTTTTTTTTAATCCCTTTGGCACCTCCTCTGTTTCCACATGAATGACATAAAAGCTTCTAAGTGAGTTTTCCACACAGATCATTTAAGTCTTATTTTCAATGCAGAAATTTATAGTCTTTTGACTGTCCTTGTAATGCCCAAGTATTTTTGTGTGGAGAAAAGCAATTGCTGGCACGGTGCTGGATTGTAAACACAGTGTGCTCTATACAACAGTACTGCCCAGTCAGATGATATCACTGCTGCATATTGGTTAGATTAAAAACTGTCATGCATGAGAAATGTCATGGATTTAGTTATTTTCAGAAGTCATTGTGTTTTGTTTTTTTGTGTTTTTTAATTCTACAATTTCTAAGCTGTGTCTTCTTTTGAAGATATTTTTAAGAACATAACAGATCTTTTAGAAGTGCCAGCAAAGCTCTTTCTCCATCTTGTAGGGATGTTTATTTTTATACACTGAACCTCTTCCTATTTGAAAATCATCTAACTCTTCCTGTCTGACATTCCCAGGGCCAGCACTCTCTCAAATGCTGTCTCATCACTTGCAAATACCGGCATATCTTTCTCCAAAGTGGACGAAAGGGAAAAACAAGTGGCTCTGGAGGAAGAACAGGCTCGCTTAAAAGCACTGAAGGTACTTTTTTGTTTTTTTTAAGAAATTATACTCCTCATTGGCTTCCGGAATGTCAAGTTTAGGTTTTTTTTTTCCCCGCCCCGTGTACAAGAGGATGTGTAATCTCTAACTGGGCTTCCTTCCAAACATATTTTCCTCTTTTTGTTCTGAGAAAACACTGTTCTTGCTTAGACAGGTTGAAGGATCCTCACCACCTGCAGATCCAAAGTCCACAAGTTAATCTTGAACAACTTGTCGTAATGTATTTTTGTTATAATGAATCGAGCATTGTTCTGCTTTTTAAGTCTTTTTAAAGTGTTTTGCTCAATATAGTAATTAGTCTAGTCTAATGGCTTGTTTCCAGTACAGTTTGCCTGGTTTTCTAGCCGGGAGTAGCTAACACTAAGATCAATTCACAATTCATTGCTCAGTTTTGTTTGTGTGACCCCAAGCGTGTCAGATTGCTATAGTTTTATACCACAACGTTTACTTTAAGACCATAAATACAAATTAAAAAAGCAAAGCTTAGCAGTGCTTTTTTTTTTTTTAAATCATGCTTTAGCCAGCAGCTTTGAAATAGAGAGAGACAGTTTAACATTATAAAGTATATCCTTCAAGAACACCATTAAATGTAGTATTTTTTTAAGATGCTATGAAAAGCAAAATGACCTTTTCTGTTGCCGTAGCAGGAGTGACTGTTTGCTAATAGAAACAGTGGCAATCAAGTGTAGTTTTGCAGCCAAATACTGTTGTATGAACCAAGAGGTTGTGAGTTTGGTGACTAAACCATTCTTCGTGTCTAGATAAGCCCACTGGTGAGATGTAGTTGAAACTACGTTTTTATTTATTTATTGAACTGAATTGATTTTGGATTCCATTGATATTGGACTACCTGTAAAGTTAACAAGTACATATGTTCAGAATATTTGATATTTTGAATTTTAACTTGTTCTATCTAGGAGCAGAGGCTGAAGGAAATGGCTAAGAAAGGTCCGTCCTCCTCGGCCACAACCGCAGGCTCTCCTGTCTTGACCACCGGAGCGGGTATCTGTACAACGCCCGCTATAGACCTCTTCTCAACTCCCAGCTCCACAAACAGGTCCTGATGACAAATCTCTCTCCTGCATGGATGTCATTTTTGATCATGTTTATTTGAATGTTTACATGCAACCCATTAAGACTGTGCTGGGTAGCACTGCCTGAAATAGTGTTTTAAGTTTTGGCATTTTAAGGTTAAACAAACACTTCTGATTTGTGTCTCTCCAGCACCTCAAGGATGCCAAATGACTTGCTTGATTTGCAGCCAGCATTTCAAACATCAATGCATCCGATCGCAACTGTATCAGGAGCTAATACATGGGGAGGTAGGAAGGACTGCAAGAATACCAGAGTATCAATATGAACCCTTTACCAAGAATATACTTTTTGAATTGCCTCCTTGCAGTGTGGTGTACACAAGTGTTTGAAAAGGTTCTTGATAGATGCCGGCAATGATGAGTTGAGTTTTTCTGTGGCTCGTACTATCCCGCTTTTTCTGCCAGGGCTCACTATACAGAGCAGCACAGGTCTGTTCATGGACGAATGTGAAATTGCCAGGAAATTAGTTTTTGTGTCCAGGAATGATAAAATGCAGTAAACTGTGACAGGGATACATATTGCACTTTGTAATAATATGTTAATATCAGTTTATCCCGTTCTGAAACCTGACACAAACACGTAGAATCCAGGTCACGGTGGCATTTATGGCATCTGAATGGTTGAGCTAATGAAGGATATGCTCACCCGATTTTGTTGAACTTATGCCTGAGCCTTTGTTACAGTGTTTTTTGGGGATGTAGAGTGATCTGATAAGTTAGAAATGTTTTGACTACAAGTGTTTCTCTCTTGTGAAGATGTTTGTCATTTGCACATTTTGCTTAGCATTTCGGAATATTCTATAATGTATACAAATGTGTTGTTTTATTTACGATTTTATATGTGGTTTTAAACTGTAAACCAATGTCATATTTCTTGAGGAAATGATAAATATTGTTTTAGCAAATTGAAGTCAAACATTAGAAAAATGCTCCACAAAGATCAACAAAGGCACCATTTTCCAGCATTGAAGCCAGTAAAATTTTTGTTTTGTTCCAGTTTTGAATTCTTTTTAATGCTACAGTACGTTTATAAATAAGCTAGGACGTTGCACAGACAGTTTTGTTTGTGAAATATTTTTTACAGCCAATCAGACCACAGCAATGCGCAGTGTGCCACTGTACCCCTTAATCAGTTAAGCTTTGCTCCATCATGGCCATGCCAAACTCCTATTAAGATGAATGCTGTTATAAGCCGAATGACCGATGAAGTAATTATGTCATTTTTATTTCAGAATTTTACAGAATCTATGGATAGCTTTTTGAGATAAGGAAATGGAATGTTCTGTAATATGTTTAATGGACTATTCATGCAGCTGCATTATTTTTATTGCACCAAGAACATTTTAAATCTGATATGGGTTTGAAAAGTCTACACTAGGTGTTAAGAGCGCATTGTGGTATATGGCAATATGCTAAATGGATTTTTCTCAGTTAGTGAAACAATCCGATGATTACAATAAACCGCAAGAGTTCCAAAGGTCAAGAGTAACTGACTTATTAACTGACTTAATTAAAAAAAAAGGTTAATATTTCAAAGTGGCTTTCTTTCACGACCTTGTTGCAGCAGCTGTTTTGTTATGTGGAAGGAGACTGTGTTAAAGCATTGTTCTCAGAATAGATTACATCCAGTTTACTATTTTGAATGTACTTGTTGTTGTGGTTTGAAAAGGCTTTGTTAACCCTGAGAGATTTAAGGAGAGAATGTGGAAATTTAACCACCATGTGATGTAATTCAGTTGACTTCAATAACAGTTGATTGTAGGCACCTTCGGTTCATATTTCTTAGCTTGCCTCCTTTTTAAACGCCTGTTCTTCTGACATTCTGCCTTTGTCATAATTCTTCCTTGCTAATATTTTCCTTTTCTCTTGTTTTCTTTCCTTTGCATGCATAGATCCTTTCACTTCTACTGATGCTGTTGATGACTCCATTCCAAACTTAAACCCTTTCCTTACACAACCTGTTGTCGAAGCTTCCCATCTACCTGTTGTCTCTTCAGACGCTGTTAGTTTTTCTTCTAGGACACCCAGTCATGAAATGTTTGGTGGTAAAATACCTTTTCTCTCTCCTTTTGTTTTCCTTTCCTTTTTATTTCATTTATTTCTTATCTGTTTTCTTGTTCTGAGAAAAATCATAATGTAACATGTAAGACCTTCCCGGTCCCATGTGAACCTTGCATGCTTGATCATCAGACAGTTTCGTTTATAGTTATGTCTCGGTGTAAGCCTAACAAAGTGTTTTATTACAAACATTCAAATACATGAAGATCCTCGGGTGTCATTTCTGTGCTTCATGCTGTTTATAAAGATTGTGTTGTCAGTGTGCACCTCCTAGGTTGGTAAATAACAGTTAAACCAGTCAAGGTACAGTAGATCATTCTGGGGTTGTCTAACTCTGTGATGGGAAAGCCTAGCCCCAGATAGTTCTGTTCTGCTCTCTGAAATGAAATGATTGGGTGAGGGATGGAGCATTTTTTAATCAACCACAAACTGTATAAAGTGGCTGTCTAGTAGTAGTTTGTGGAATATAATTTTATTAAATACATCCATACATGTGTTCTTAATATTTAAAGACATATCTTGTTTTTTACCTTTTTAGTTTAAGTATCTTTTCTAGAAGCATTTACATCTTGTTTTATGTAAATAGGCGTGTACTTGCTAATTAGAAAAAAAAAAAAAAACTTTGTTCCTGAATGTGAATATTTTTGATTCTCTAGATCATTTCAATCCCTTTATTGATTCAAGCTCCTCTGTTGCAACAAATTATGAACACACAGTTCGGATAGAGCAATTTATATCAGGTACTTAAACTGAAACGGTATGTTTTCTGAAACTAGAAAACATAGACCTGAACTTGTCATAAGTTTATTTGTGGAGACTTTTATTACATAAATTAAATTGTATCCTGCGGTCTCTTTACCTAGTGTGTTCTACTTGTGTGGTGTTGGTTAGTTTTTTAGTTTTAATTGTCCTAGTTTTCTTTCTTTTGTTGTTTAGAAATCTTTTGAATAGTTGTTTGTTCTTCGTGTGAAACCTATACCTAGTTTTCTATTATTTCCAGAGGTCCATTTATGGTTTTCACTTTTACATTGTTCTCCTAAAACTCTCTTTCTCTCGCTACTCTTACTTGTGCCTGACTCCTACCTGTCAGACTCCTTTTGTGGTCCGCCAGCTTACCCTAATGCTTCCCTCTTCCACACTGAGCCCTCTGCTGTAGCTGGTCTATTTGGAGGTAGGTAGGATATGAGTTGTGTTTTTTTTGTTTTGTTCTTCCATCTGTACAGTACCTTTTACTAGTAAACAGTAAGCATTGAGTGTTTCTAATATTGCTGCATCGTTTGTGTTGCTTTTTATTTTATTAACACATGGACCTAAAACGTGTACATTTTTGGGAGCTCAGGCAATTTTAGTACCCCTTTCCTCTAGTTTCAGGATGCCATTCAAGCACAAAGGGGGATGCATTTGAATTATTTCATAGAAAAAGTGCAAATTCTTGTACTGTGCTGTGTTTTGTCAGTAAATATTCTTAACTGGCTGCCAAGCATATTCCAGACTTATGCTAAAGAACAACTTTTTTGTTTTGTATATTTCGTCAGTCAAAGAGATTCAGGTCCTGCATACTTCTCCTGATAAGTGCTTCCTACTGGTTGAAATACAAATATATAGCACCACTTTGGACACCAATGTCCTTTATTGGAAGTAGGTATGATATCCATAAAGCTAGTTATTTGATGGGGACAATGTGCATTCTTAGAAATCCTTAAAATTTCTTCCAAATATGTTAAAAATAGAAAGGAAAAAAAACATTATAGAAATAAAAATATATATATATATATATATATATATATATATATATATATATATATATATATATAATATATATATATATATATAATAATATGTTTAACTAGGATCCTTGGGGATGTATTATATACTATTGTTTTAACTAGGAGTTCCTTGGGGAATGTATTGGGTAGAAGTCAATCAGTCACACTTCTAAAAGGCCTACTACCTTTTTAAAGGGGAAAAAAAAACCCACTAAAATAAATTCCATGGAATGCTCAAAGTAAACAAACTGAGATTTTAAAAGAGCTGACTTTGGCATCAGTAGGGACCAGTTCAATTTAAACCATGGTGTGCTGTTGAATCAGCTGGCTGTCTTGGATGCCTAGTGGAATAGAAGCTGACTGCTGCAGTGCAGAGCAGCATTTTGCTATAGTCTGTCATGCTGAATGACTAGCTTAAAGGGGATTATAGATACAGTAGATAATGGGGGGTCGGGGTGGGGAGGATCTTACCTGTTCTGCAGTTACATTAGCTAGCATTTTTATTGAAACCTTTCTTAGAAATGGAGTATAGTACTGTATTCATATATTGACACTGAATTTGTGTTCAGTGTCAATATAGACTGTATTTGTGTACTCTCTGGTAAGATTTGATGTGCTAACGTCTTTATAAAGAGACTCTTTGATATTGAAGCCTGAAGGGTATAAGCACTGTGATCATAAATGCCAGAGTGAAGCTCTTAATGTTTTTTTATACACAGTGACATGTTTAAATGCTGTACTTGCGCAAGGCACTCTCTGTTATGATGAAAATGTTGTAGTTAGCTGACTGCTTGTAAGTAATGTAGAATGTACCCCCTCCTAGAAATGTATTGGAAAGAACCTTTGCTTTTAGATAGTTGCTATGGGCTGTTAAATGTACAAATGCTTTAACCAGACACTCCTCTCAAACATTTTACAGTTAATGTTACACGCTGAAGCTACAGCTTCTGCTCTTTTACGAACCTCTTGTTCGTGTCCTGTTTGGGGTTCAAGGTGCTTATTTTTCTTTAAAACTGAAACATGGTTTGAATGTAGTAGCCACTGTAGCAGACAGGCTAGCACTGTACCTCTGATCACTGTGTACTGAGAATCTTTTTCTCATTCTGGTATTGAAGGGTTCACTCAGCTTCCAGCTCCTCAGCCACAGACCTCAGCAGGCCTTAACGTTGACTTTGATTCAGTGTTTGGCAATAAATCATCCTCTGCTAATAACCTAGATGCTGGTGGTAAGTGGTACATGTGTTATGTGTTTTTCAATAAGTAATTAACTTTCAGTTCTGACTGGGTTTTGTGAAACCTTTTTGGTTCCCATTTTCCTTTTAATTTTTGCCATTTAAATCTCATAAAATACTAATATAATTAAGCACTTTTTTTAAAGCTCATGACAAAAAAAGTGCCCTGCACTGATATTATTTGGTTTACGTGCAAGCTGGTCCGTCTGGCTTTTGTAGCGGCTTGTGCATACAGAGCTATGATACTATTGTACACAGCTTTTTCTATTTCCCTCCACAAGCCAACAAACATTTGGGTCTATTTTTTTAATGTGAACAGCAGCAGATCTGAATACCACCTTAAATGCCACCTTAAAACTGATAAACCAGATTTTCAGGGGGCCCTATTGCACTTTATTTTTATTGCATGCAGTAATGTTAACAAGTGAGCCAATAAATAACTGCTGCAGGGAAATCCTCAGCTGGATTAGTATTGAATTGGTGTGGCAATATTCATATCCACCAGTGCTTATATCATTACAATAGACACAATAAACAAACTGTGGAATTCTGAAATGTTCTTGTGGAACCATTATACAGTCCAAAGAACAACTTGGTGTGTTAATGCGTATCATTAGTGCTGAAGCCAAAGGTTTCGCATTTAATCAGGGGTGATTGCTAGAAAATAAACCTGGCAGCAACATCTTACATTTAGATCTGTCCATGGAGCTGATAAAAACTTTCCAACTTCTGTGTCTGTTTTAGTCCTCTAAAAAACGGCTAAACTCTTAAACACCAGGTTAATCCTGCTACATTTAAAAATGGAAATACTTTTTATCTGGCTTTCATTTGAGTAATCACACTTTTCATTTGACACTTTTTTTTTTTTATACGGTTTCAATTGGATTTGTTAGAATTTCCAAAAAATCTAACATATCAGGATAACTTTTCAGCAATAAAAAACTAAAGAATAAATCCAGTTACAAAAGTTTCTGGCAAACTATTGAAGTTATTGCTATTCAAAAACATTATGAAACATTGCCCAGATGAAAACAGACCCCTTTGTTGTAAGCGCATGTTCCCATCCCTGAACGGTGTATGTGCTTGATTGTATTTTTCGCCATTGCATTTTCTGCTTCACAGCATTATAGGAACTTTAGTCCATAACTAAGGCTGTAAATGTACATTTTTATAATTCATTGTTTTAACCTTGTGTAAACGATTGTTTCAATGAATAATTAAAATGTAGTTACACATTTAAGGACTCTGCCGTTTTTTATTTTTATTTAAAAAAAAAAAAAAAATGTTTTACCGCTTAAATCTTTACAGCCTTAGTGTTAACGTGATCCGTTTAGAAGGCCTGAGAATGCTTTGATTTTATGCTTTGATGGACTAGCCTTAAGTCAGATAACTATCTTGCCTCTAAGTTGGCTGTATCGCATTTGAGTCACTACATGAAAAGTACACTTGAAAAAGCTTTTTCTATAGAAACAAGTGAAGTTTTTTTTTCATTAGGGGGAGTTTCTGTTTCCTGTTTTTATAGAGCATGTTGTGTACTGAATTATTATTATTTATTTTTTTTGTTGTACATTTATTTAAAAAATCACTTTGTTGCATAGTAGAGAGAAATATACAATGTATTATAAATATAGACTGCTCTTTGTTTTAATATAAACATGTGTATTGAATGCTGTTACACTTTTTCATTAACTATATTCCCCCTACCACGATACATGACTTAATCTTGTTTTCTTCTTCTTCTCCTCCCCCCCCCCCCTTTTAAAAAAAATAAATAAAAATCTTTGGGCCTTGGCCTTGGCTTTGCATGGCATGCATGACTGGGTGAGTTGAGACTTCAGACTTTTTAAAAACTGTCAGTAGCAATCAAATTTGGATATCCTGTATAATAATGTGATGATGTTAAACATTCTTTTTCCCTTTCTGTCTTTTCTGTTTTGTTTCCCTCCTTTTCCCTTTTCTTGTTCACTTTCTTTTAAGATGATGTTTTAGGTGGAATCCTGAAACCAACAGTGACTTCTCAAAACCAGAGTCTGCCTATTTCCAAGCAGCAGGCAGGCATATTAGTGTCTGACGATTTGGATTCATCGCTAGCCAACCTCGTAGGCAGTATGTTTGTTTGTTTATTTACCTATCTATCTATCTATCTAAAATATATAATGGTGCACTTGCAGATCCACTTTTTGAATCTGTATTTTAGATGAGGAAATATCAATGTTTGTGTCCAAAACAAGTGGTAGGATTAGCTGTTCAATCCTCACCACCTGTGCATAGCAAAATATAAAGAGTGCTTTATTAAGTGGTAAAAGACCATGCTTCATGGAAAGCTTTTTTTTTTTTTTTTTTTTTTATATTTCTGGAGTCTGGAGTAAAAAAAGACCCAGCAGATGGCTCAAAAACTAGAAAGAGCCTTTTGTGTAAAGAGCGGCTGCGAGATCAAACCAGGGTTAGAAAGTTCCACTCTCCCTGCTTTGGAACTCTCTTTGTTTAGGTATGTTATTGAAATGACCAGGTGCCAGGAGTCTGTGCAGTCAGGCTTCTGCTAAATATGGGAAATTAATGCTCTTTATTTATTTCAGACTTGGGGATTGGAAATGGCACAACAAAAAAGTAAGTACAAATATATATTATATTGTCTATGTAGTTTAATTTGTTTGTGCTAAAGTTTTTAGGGTGTTTTTGTTTTCCTTCCCTTACAGTGACATTCATTGGAGTCAGCCTGGAGAGAAAAAATTAACAGGTGGAACCAACTGGCAACCAAAGCTTGCCCCGACCACTACCTGGAATCCTGCAACTATGGTAAGTGCATTTTATTACACTGCATAAAAGCATGCATTCAAAGGTTTGGACAAAAATAACAATTAAGCATGTAGTAAATATGTACATTGACAACGTTTGAACCGATTTACTTGATAGCAATACAGTGGGGCGACTCATATCTGACCATTGCAGAACCCTTTAACAGATTTATCTGACACTGTCCCACCACGAGCCCCCAAGCCACAACCAGACGTAGGGTACCGCAGTATTTTACACTGGGCTGGGGGGTGGTGGCACTAAATGGAACTGGTTATTTCATGTTTTAAAGCTGTTTGTGCCATTATTTTTGTGCATGATGAAGTGATGACAACATTTTTGTATAGAGGATTGGGAGTGTTCATTAATACCACCTTTTCACATGCAAGCCAATTCCCCCATTCCTGACAGGGTTGAATATGTGACGTTGCACTGGAATATGTCTTTATTGTTATATGCAGCTTGTTCTAAATGCCACAATATTGCGTTAACAGTTGTCAATCAGTTCTACATCAGCATATACATTTGCAAGGGAACTTGCATACCAAGGAAGCAAGACCAGAAGAGCTGATCTGAGCAGGCTGCATTAAATTAAATTGCTCCCTAATGACACATTAAACTAATATCAGAACAGTATAGGTACAAGCCTTTTCAGTAGAATTTTGTAATCATTGTTTTATGTTCTAAAATTGGAATTTTAAAACTGTTCCTGATAGCACATGTTTAAACACTATTTAGACTTAAAGATAAATGCATTTACGACTCCATCTGTTGTAGCAGCGCTACACAGTGAAACGCTTGTTCTTAATTGCCAGTTTGTGGTGGTTCTTGTGATGCCCGTGTTTGACTAATTTGTTGAAGTCGTAGCAGCGACAACAGCATGAAACAAACCAGTCAGCATTGTCTGCTATATTCACTGTTGGCGTCGTAAATGTGAACTTAAAAGTTTTTAATTGTATTGTTTGAATTTCATCTTCTAACGTAGTCTTTATTGCATTACATAATTGTTTTTCCTGGGGGGAAAAAACAGAATGGCATGCATTTCCCACAATACGTAAGTGACAAGTTGCCAATTTTTACTGCTATAAGCTGGCATGCAAGTACTATATTAACCACAACTTCAGCATCAACTCAGATCTTTCAGCCATTACACATTTATATTACATGCTCTAATCTTTTAGCCTGCTGAAAATACCTCTTGGTGCTTTTGCCGTTCTACAGATCTTTACTGATGGAAATCTTTTTTCTCTTCTGCATTTCTGTATAAAATATCAGTGTTTTTAGTATGCACTTGATGAACTGTGTGTGAGAACAGAATTTAAAGGACAACTTTAAATGTAATTAATTGCATGAGTACTCAACATGCTTTCAAAACATCTGCCAATAAAAGATCACAGGAGCACAGACCAGCACACAAAATAAAAACACAGTTTTGATTAATAATTTGGCTTTTTTTTTTTTGTGGCTGTTTTTAAAATTTGTGCTGGTTTAAGTATGCAGTGCTTGACTTGTTTTTAATGTGTGTTGGTCTATAATGTGGGTGTGACCGTTGAGTTTCCTGGCATAATGTTTTGGTTACTATCCTTGTTTTTTTTTATTCTTTACTTGAAGCATGTCTGTTAATGATGGTAAGTCAGTTTTATAATCTATTGCAAGTCCTGTAGGGGTGGCTAGTGAAATGGAGGCTACACCATGAATGTTCCTAGAGTACTGTAGCTCTTCCATGAATGAGGACGGCAGAAAGGGTCAAGTGTGTTTACAGCTATCCTCTTGAGTGGAATAACTGCCCCCTGAACATTCCTGGATTATTCTGTTTATGTAACAAGGATAGAACAGAAAGTGTGTTTAACACTAACTTAAACAATTCAGTAAGGATAATTACTTTCCTTAGATCAAGCTCCAGGTCTGTGTAGCAATGCAACGTAATTTGGAACAATGTGATTTACCACGTCATTCTGTAGCTGTATTTGAATGAATAAACAAAATCATTAGGACCACTGACAGAGAAGTTATTTTATCTCTCAGCGTTTGTATAATAGGACATATTCTAATACATCTTCATTTAATGGCAATGCAGAATTACGTTAGCTGTCAAATTCGGCAACAATGACATACTGTGGCCACACAGTATATCTGGTAAGATGATTCCAATTGGTTCTGTCTGCTGTCTTAAAGGTTGTAATGAATTACCATCTGTATGTGAGCTGAAATTGTCTGTTTTGTTTAGTTAGGAAACCCAGTGACCATGCTACTAAGTAAGGATGTTTGTATTAACTCTCTAAATTATCACAGCCAGGAAATAGTTTTAGTTTGTAATTGCATTTGATTCCTGACACTTGTTAGTAACCACCAAACCAAAGTCCTCAGAGTATTCAAGCTGACCTCTGTTCCAATAATGAATCCAGTTAATCAGAATTAAAAATAAGATGCAATGAAAAAACGTTTTTACTCCATCAACTGCGGAGTATGCACCTCTTGTGTTAAAGACCAGGTTAAAGCCAGCTTTATTGTTAATGCAAGTCAAAATGCAGAGAACAGGTTGCAAGATCTCTTGTGCTCCCAAGGGAATAATTTCAGTTTCCAGGCATTTTTTTTTAATTTATTTATTTTTGTTGTGGCCTTTTGTGGATCTTCGGTAACTTCCGCTTCAATGGGGCTTATGAAACGCCTTTATTGGCTTTTTCTGTTTCTGTGAACAAGGCCCAAAAGGTCCAGTGTTGGAAGTAGATTTTAAATAATAAACTAGTGTGCCCTGTATACAGAGCAATGCATCCATGTGCTACAAGCAAATAACTGCTGATTGTTTGCCCCCTCCCACCAATAAAAAGACATAATCCTGACTCTCTTTAATGAAAGCTCCCCTGAGAGTCCTGCGTCTTTCAAAGTTTCTTAATTAGAGTTTTTTTTTTTTTTTGTGATGAATCAGGCCTTTTATTTGAATTCTGCAGCTGGGTGTTAGAACTGCTGATGTTATCAAAGCCTTCCTTGATCCTCCCAGTGCTTGTGCTATCAATCTTCCGATTTTCAGAATTCCTTCAGAAGTGTTTTTGGACTGCCTTGGTGGTTTTACCCCTAAAAAGTCTTAATACCTCCCAGATGTAAAATAGGCTGTGCCAAACTGAAAGTAGGCAATGAAAAAAGACTGCTGCAATATCAAGTGTATACTGCTAACTGCACTGGGGAACAGCATAATGACCTACAGGAGTTAACACGAAGCTATGACATATATTGCAGGCAGCACAGGTGAATTTATTTATTTATTTATATATAGTATACACCTACTAAATACTGTACTGATCTACAATAAGAAAATTGCTAATCTATGTTTTCATTTTTATAAACTTTTTTATAAGGACCTTCACAACAATGCATTATTGTACACTATTGGAAATTGCTTTACCCATTGGTCCAATTTATTTACTTCTAGGCACCTTCCGTTATGGCATTCCCTGCTACCACACCGACAGGAATGGTGGCATATGGAATGGTCAGTGACTTAAGTATTTAAGTAACATTTTATTTGTTACCCATAATTTTTTTTCTTTTTTAAATTTGATCAACCATTTGTTTTTTGGAATGTGGTCTTTTTCATTTAGCCTCCTCAGATGGGAGCCATGCCTATGATGACGCAGCCAACCATGATGTACACCCAGCCCATCATGAGACCTCCCAATCCATTCGGACAGGTACCCGGCACACAGGTATGCTCAGTGAGCTCTGCACTGATGAGTTGTACCTGCTGCACAGGTATGCTCGGTGAGGTCTGCACTGATGAGGTACCCGCTGAAGTGCAGCTATATATCAAGTGGATCACAGGAGGATATAACACTGTTTTAGTTGTTAGAAGATAATTATATATATATATAGTGGGGTACAAAATTATGAATCCCCCTGCAGCAGAAATCAATGAGTAACAGTTAGAAATAGGAAAGCAAGTAACCGTACAATACTTTTTATACGACAGTTAGGATTATAATCAAGTATCCTTTTGTATATACAAGAGAGGCAATGTATTATTTAAATGGAAACCTGGTAGCAGAGCAGTTGAAATTCCCCTAAGAATATGTGTAGAAATTATTTCTGCATTATGGCAACTAATGGGGGTAGCTGATTGGAAAACCCTGTACCTACCTGCAAACTTAATTGATTCCATCCAGAGTGATCTAAACTCCCAACTTGCTATTACTAGACATGTCCCACACACCTGAGAGCTTTTAAAGGTTCACCCTTGCTTAAACAGGTTTATGTGTATCAGATTGCATTAGATACCTCTTTTCGGTTTATATGATTTTGTGTGAAGTTTGGCTCCCCATCCCATCCCAAACCAAACCCCAAATTCCAAGCCAAATCAGTTATACAAGGATATTGCTAAGATTGCTTCCATGGTCTGCTTCAAGTTATCCAGCCTCTCTCTTACACCTGGCAACTCCAGATTGTATGTAACCGTGGCCTTGCACGCCACAAATTCAATGAAGTCTTTTCCAACCACAGCCACTAAGGTTTACATGCAAGTAGGATTCCACTTGTCTTCGGAATATATATTCGTCATGTAAACCTGGTGTTCGGAATGCATTTGGCAGCGTTCTGGTTACCTGTGCTCCGAATGATGGAAAATTCTAATAAATGCAACATTCAGAATTCTCACAAGTGAACCAAGAAGTACATGCGCATCCATGTTTGATTTCCAACAGCATTGTGAATACCACTGAAAGAGTACGTGCCCTGCTGTCATGTGCACCCAGTATTCGAAATACATGCTCCTGAATACTCCAGTATCCAGAGCACTACTTGCATATTTAAATGTGAGTCTTGCATCATAAACAAGGTTTTCTTTTTCTGTCGCTGTTGAAGATTGTGTTTTTGTTTTTGAAAGCTGTCACAGCTTCTAGTGTAGTAACCTTGCTGTTCACAGTGCCGTTTTGAACAGATTGATTGAAGAGGTTATAAAGTGTTTGTGTCTACCATCACTACTCCCTGAAAACTTGTTCCTGGCTGTTCCTCTATTCCTTCACTGTCTCTCGTTCTTTCTGAACTAGCTTTCCGCAGCTTCTAGTCCTTCCAGTCAAAGTCCTCTCAGAGCTCCGGAAAAGGACCCCTTTGCAGAGCTCTCTCTCAAGGATTTCTTGTAGAGCGTCTTTAGGTACAGCATGTTCTGTGTGTATGTACAGTATGTGCGTGTGTGGAGGTATTGCATGATCATTTTCTTTCTTTTTGTTTATTTGCTTTTTTCAAATGTTTTATGTTTGGCACATACATGCATATTACACACATTTCTGTTGGGGTGACGGGTAAAGGAAACGAGAATCGTCAGATTTTTTTATCTAATTTCAGGTATGTTTGTTACTTTGAGCTTCCTGAAATAGTTTGGTTTGCCTACAAAGTGCAATGCTTCAGAGTTTTTATTTATTGAACCCCCCCTTGCCCTCAAGAGTCAGAAGTTTGTATATTTAACCATTTGCTTGCTGTAAATATTCAGATAACTAACAACAAAAAAAAAACAAAAAACAGATGAAACTTAAATGTTACCTGTGAATGCGGAACTGTGCTAGCAGTCCTTCTACTGGCAGCAATAGCATAAAATATAGTTAGCTGAGGTGATGGTGGTGGTGAAAAATGCCTCACATTATCATCTAATTGGATTCAGTTTTCAGGTCACACAACAAACATTTGCCATAGTGGGCAGGTGAAAGATCGATTACATTCTTTTTTTTGAAGAGATGGGTATATAGAGAAGAGATGTAAAAGTCAGGGGTGTTTTTTATACTTTTAATATTGAAAGTGGCAGTATTTAAAACTCCCCTGTTTTTAGTTTTTATAATTCTTTTTGTTTGTTTTTTTCTGTGAAATATTCAGTTAATGCTCAAATGTAAAGCAACCAGTTGTGATCCAGTAGAAGTTCAGATTTTAATCATGGGGATGCCTCTATCTGTCTGCATTGTGTGCTCAACCCAGAACTCAGCACACACACGGGGGAGAGCTCTTGTACTGTTGGTGGGCAGCACAGACACTAAAACAATAGGCTTCGTTATTTAAATGTTTTGATATTGGGGATGTAAAGGAAAATCTGATTTTACTTCACTATTTGAACACGAGGCAATGCTAGCAAGCATGGAAAAAAATGCATGGAACAAAACTAAAAGGGATATTGATTTCAGCCATAATATCAATCTTAAATTCTTTGCTTTTGAAAGAGGAGGTTTGTTTATGGAGCTACTAATACAGTATCACAAGTGTGTTTTTAAAAACGACTGATTTCTTTCTTTTGCTTGTTTTGTTGTCTTTCTTTACTAGGTTCGGTTGAAAACCACTTTGTTGTCCATATTACAGTTTTTTTTTTTTTTTTTTTTTTTTTTTTTATAAGAGGAATTCTTCTCCAAACCACATTCTGCTTGTTACAATACATGCCATAGCTGTGCCAGATCCATGTTGAATTCGCTTTTATGGGCAAGGCTATTTTCTGGCTTATGTGTCTGTAGTAGCGATTTTTAATGACTGAACTTATTGTGGACTGTAGTTAATCACTGCCTCTTAATCGTGCATTGCACTCCACTCCACACCTACATGATGTAGTTACGTTTGCAGAAGGAGAACGGTGATTCAGAAACTCTATTAAATAGACTGAATACAGGGAATAAAAAATCTTACTACTTTAGTCTACTGGGGGAGGCGTTTGTTTAGAGCTGACCCAAATTAAGTAGACTGTGCTTAATATTGCTAAATAGTTGTGTAGAGTGCATTTATATATATTTTTTTTGTTGTTGTTTTCAGATGCAGTTCATGTAATCTGAAGGGAGTCGATTTCGTTCTAAAAAGACGACCAACGCTAAGCAGCAAATCTTTTCTTCTTTAAGCAAAATTTACTTTGCTCTCTGTACTCTTCAGTGAGAATACCTACACTAAATGGACACGTGAAGGGAAAATGTGACATGGCAGTGGGAAGAAACAGTATCTTGGTGGACTGATGCAAATTCTTTGTGTCTAACACAGTAACCGTTTTAGCTGCTGTTATTACCCATGATCAGTATCACTCCTCCAACGTGACAACTGTCAAGATAAAATGGGGGGGGGGGGGGGAATCAATCATGCAGTGCTTTTTCATTTAACTCACAAAATTAGAAATGCTAACTTTACAGGTAACTGATTTTCAATTTACTTTATTTTTTACTGTATACTAAGTTAGACATTCCTTGTGTTATTGTTTGTTTGTATTTATTTATGATTATCTGTTGAAATATAAACAAAATACTACATCAAAAATACTTCCTTGCGAGAATGATTCAGGATTATACATAGGTATGGTTGATTGTATCTGTTGAGTGACTGATTTAAAATAAAATAAATTAAACACCTGTAAAACTAACTGATGGAGCACTAAATATTCTCCTAAACCAGTTTTAATCATGTCTAGTACAGCTCAGTAGGTCAGAATCTCACAGCCGTACATTTGTGTGGGAATTAGGGGAGAGAATACAATTTATTAATCCACATAGTCAATTCTGTGCCTAGGATTTTGCAAGGGAACATTTAACTGACTAGCAAGCACTACATTTGTAATTCATTTGGGATGGATCTGTATTGCTTTATGCTTGGCATGTCATTATTTTACATTTGACAATTATATGGCTGCCTTTCCAAACTGAATGTGAAGAGTTGCCTTCATGTTACGACCATCCTTCTACTTTGTAGCACATAAAAGTAGTCTCGGCCATTGCAGCAGATGTAGAAGAATGTGTACATTTTCTTTGGTTACCACCTTTGAAAAAAATGGAGAAGAAATTCATAGGAAATAGTTTCTTTGTAAATTTTTTAGTAAAGGGGTCCGGTTGAATATAAAGCTCAGAAGCACTGTTGATCGGTGCTTTGTGTATATATAAACAAAATCTGTCAATTTGAGGGGCATAGTTCAGAGGATAGTCTGAAAGATGAAGGCAATTCTGTTCATTAATTTAGCATATTTGCTGCATTGTCCTTGCAAATTCTATTTTTGTTTATAAAGAAAATGTATGAAAGCGGAGATGGGTTGATTTTCAAATAAAGTGCAGCTTCCACAAAGTGTTTCACTGGCCTGATGACTCTTATTTAATGAACGTCGAAGGGAGAAGTTAAGGGGTCGAGTTTCGGTTCTGTTCAAAACGGGCGTTGGGCACTCTTCTTAATTATTTTTAACGTCAAATTTAGACCCTTACCCCCAAGTTTGGTATTCAGTGGCTGCTCAAATAAGAAATATATATACAAGTGTTAGTAACATCAAGCCACTTGGTTTCCAGTGTTTTTTTTTGTTTTTTTTTTTTAATCATGTGCTTTACTTCCAGGAATATTCGGTAGACCAATTATCATGTCCCTTGTGAAGTCACTGAAATCCTTTTGCTGTCTTTCCCTTGATTGTTACTGATAAAGTACAACCAACTCTTATGACCACATAAATGCAGATGCATTACATTAACTGTGTTAAGTGACTTGCCCAAGGCCACACAGTAATTCAGTAGCCAAGCTCAATTCATACATGTTCAGAAATCTCGGCAAGTTCAGAAAATTACTATCATCAATTTGAAACCGAAGAAGTAAACCCTAGAAATACACTGATCACTTACTGTAATCTGTAACACACACATTTGTATCTACATGGAATCAAAACTCAAGTGCCCCTGTACATACCCTATGTGAACTACACCTGCCATCATCTTTTTCTAAGGTGATTTTGCATAAAAGTAATTTTCTTAAATACTTGTATGCGCTCTGACTCTGGACAGATGTCCGTTTACACTTTTGGCATCTGTGTAACATGAAATGCATCAATATTCTGTGCTTAGTTCATAATGTCTTAATTATTTAGGTTCTAGAACATAAAAAAAAAATATATATTTTAAGAATCACTGAAAAATGTAAGATCTTGCCATCTTTGTTGTCTCCACTGTATAGTACAAAATAAAACATGACTAAAAGACATGACATGCTGCCAGTGGTACAATATTTTGGTATTCTATTAGAATAAAGGACAGTGTGCAGGGCTGAACCAGACCTCTTCAGGACAGTGCAGATTTGATCATCTGGCAAGTGACAGGCCACTCCTTCTGCTTGGGGATCGCTCCCTTGATGTTCGATTCTAGAGGTTTAATATGGAGGCCTCGGCCTACAACACTAAGCAGCTTCAGTTCCAGGGGCCCCAGCTGTAGATATTGCTAAAGACAGAAGACATATATCTTTAGAATTTAAGATATTAGATAGATATAAAAATGGAGCATGATTATTCAGAAGGCACTGTTTGAAGCTTATATTCTACCTAATTTTGCCTACATTATTCAGTTCTGAAGTGCATGTTACAGAACCACCCATATATAATGGATACCTGCACAGAATAAATAGTTTTTGGTTACATCTAAAAGATTTAGTACAATATATTGCATTGGCAGATCATAGTTTCAGAATCACTGCTCTAACCTGCATATTTATTTTTGCACTGTGGTTTAAATATTAAATTACAATGGTAAAGTGTAGTTTGACAAGCCTGCTCCTAGAACATGAAATCTGCCTCCTGTGTGTATTTGTTTTATATAAACTTACTTGAAAATCATCCTGTCTTCTGTACGAAAAAGTGCAGAGATCCATGGAGTCTGATCCAGTTGGCATTTCTTCTTTTTCAAAATTTTCTGCCAAAGAGAAAACCTTTTTCTCCACTGCTGCTAGGATTGCACTTTTAGGTCTGGAGGGTGTTCTTGCTGTGTAAATATTAACAAACAAGAGGAAAGATGTTGTGTTTAGGACTCCTGTCTTTCATTTCCAGTTTGGGAGCAAGTACTGTATACAGGTTTTTACCAGAATGATCGCTGAGCTGTAACTGCTCCAAGTCTTCACCAAGCAACCCAGGTTCATCAATCTCCAGACCAGCTGCTTGAGTAAGGAACACCTTTCTGTGTGAGGGGGGAAAAAAAAAAGAAAATTAAAACAAAAATACAAGATACTCCAGAAGTAACACATGGCCACACTTCCTGTAAATTAAAGTGATTGTTACCGAGAAATCTTGAGGTCCTCCAGTCTGCATTCAAAAAGCTGACTCATTAGCTCCAGGTTGTCCTGCTCCAATTTCTGAACACTGACCTCCATTACAGCCACCTCATTTCTGTAAAACTGTGCCTGGAAATGAGAGAGGAAAAGTTATTATATTCTAAGTAAAGAAAATGAAAAATAAAACATTGCAAACAGGAAAAAGACTGCAGGTGCAATGCCAATGAAAAATGAATGGAAGTTTGCTCCTGTGTTATCTGTCATGCATCTAATCTGCTCTGTTAACTGGCTTCTCTATATCAATTTATATTTGGTTTTGTAACACCTGTATCTTGCAGTGTTCAAAAAGCACATCCCTACTCTAGAGATGAGCTGAGCTCTGTGCAAAACCTTTCCGCACAGCAAGAAAAAAATTAATGCCATCATCAGACCACATACAATACGCTACCTGTCTTTTTAACCAGTCATTTTCTTTGACTTCTTGGCAGGTCTGTTTGTCAAGATGTCGAATTGCCTGCTGTAGAAAAAAAAATATATATATATATATATATGTTTAGTGATGTGCTTTTGTCATATTTTCATGGTGTAGTACAATGTTTTTTTTACTTTTGAAAAGGGGCATTAACCCCAGTTTAAATTATGTCTCTGATTTTGGAGGATGGTTCTGTGATTACAGCCTAGCAGACTGGACAATATTGTATTTTGCTAACCACCTGAACTAGCAATATAAAGGAACAGACTTGTGAAAAGACCAAAAAAATCATCATGCTGCCGTAAAACTAAATGGCCAAACACACACTTCTCTTTCTGGGGTATCAGAGATGGTGTAGACTTCTGTGCACTTCCATTAAATACATTGTTTACTACCTCTGAAGCAAAATGCTTCTTGTCATCTATCTGCTTTTCTGTTCGCTTGTTTATTTCATTTATTAAATACATTGTTTACTACCTCTGAAGCAAGACGCTTCTTGTCATCTATCTGCTTTTCTGTTTCCTTGTTTATTTCATTTACTGCTGCATCCAAGGTTCGTTGCATGTGGTCTACAGAGAAAAAAATACATTAATATTGGCTTTTGAATCAGTGGTAGTGTCCTAGTTAACACTTAAGACATTTTGTGTTCGTCCTGTCCTGTGACCTTGCCATTCATTCATCTATAAAAACTATGCATTAATTTAAACAAATGGTTATAAAGAAGTGTTATGGATTTTCAGATGTGTTTATTTTGCAGATATGCATATAGAAAAGGCTTGAAACGGTGAACAGCAGCATGGTAATCTACTAATTAGCTTTACCAACCACAATTCGATTGAATTTGAAGCCTTTGCATTCTTAGAAATCACATTCCACTTGCGCAATACCGTGCTATCAAAATTAAACTTGGCATATACTTTATCATCTTATTTGAGGTATTATGAATCCAACATGTGAAATTGACTGGCTAGAGATGCCAGACATAAAGACTAAAAGCCCAATTCAAATCTACCTTACTGTTATCGGGGCGGAAACAACATTAGAGAAACCCTATGTTATTAATTAAACAAAGTGTGATCTTGATTACATTAATAAATTGTAAACCATTTTTTTACCATGCTTGTTGTATAATCTAATCTTCTTGGGTCCTACTCCCAACTGTGGGTAAATTGCCCATGTAATAAATGTACTAGTTGTAGGAGTAATTTGAGATTTGCTCATAGTGGTATAGATAACAGGCCATCCTGTCCTAATTAAAAAGTGGGCCCATTATGGCAATACAAACCTGCCATCTCCTGAAAGTCCTTTTGCATTTGCAGGAGTTCCTGTTCCAGCAGTCGGATCTGCTTGGCATGCTCCTTGCTCCCCACATTTTTGTAGTCCAGCCAGTACTGTTTCTCCCGACCTGCAGTCAAAATCAACTGCTCCAAATCATTCAGCTGGGAATGCAGCTCTGCTCAGAAACACAGATCCATTTACTGTGCAGCTCTGCTCAAAAACACAGATCCACTCACTATGCAGCTCTGCTCAGAAACACAGATCCATTTACTGGGCAGCTCTGCTCAGGTGCACAGATCCACTTACTGTGCAGCTCTGCACAGGTGTGCAGATGCATTTACTGTGCAGCTCTGCTCAGGAGCACAGATCCACTTACTGTGCTGATACTTCTACACTCGCTGACAGCATCATTTGTCAGGGCGCCCTGTCAGGATACCATTACAGTCACACTGCATTCCCCAGTGTCAGGCAGCTGCATTTATAAGCACAGTACAAGTATATCTCCATTTATGGGGCAGACTTAAGTTAAAAGTGTTAAGGCTAAATTCTCAATGCTATTTACTCCAAAATTTTTTTTTTCAGAAAGGACTTTTTTTTCTAATACCTATTGAAGTGTAGAACACGTGATCGTCAATTCTTGGAACAGTACAGTGTGTGTTTGGCAGGCTGTTTGTTACCCTCTATCTCGCGCTCCTTGGTCTTCTCCAGCTCCCAGTGGTCCTGAAGGGCCTGCTCCACCTGTTCTTTGCTCACTACTTCCTTGTGTTCCAGCTCCCGCTCCTGATCTTTTGCCTGCTTCAGCAGAGTCTGAATGTGTCCCAGCTGCTCCTCTTTCAGATGTCCCTGCTACATACAGACAGCACACAGCAGTGCTTCCCCTGATGAGAATATTCCTCAAGGAACACAGAACCGACAGGCACATGCACGCTCAAGCTAATATTCTATTATTTTTTTAGGAATACTGGTACTCAGAATATCAGCGTTCTGTTATTCTGAATAATACAGGAGTACTTGCTCCCCACGAGCACTTCGTACCTGTGTGAGACCCCTGCTCGGCTCAATAAAAGTAATCCAAAATCCTCTATTAAAGGGACTATATAACTCCCTTGCGGTTTACAGATATAATATAACATGATTGTACACTGTGCAGTATTTATATATAAAAAAACAAACCCCCTTCTATTTAAGGAACAGGTTGGGCTCCCCTACTTCCTACTTACCCTCTGGTTGTACCTCTGGTTCTTTTCCTCTAATGTTTTCACTTCAGACTCAAACTCTTCTATTTCCTTTTCTTTCAGCTGTATTCTAAAGGAGGGAATGAGACACACACACCTCAGGGGGGGTGTTTGCTCGTACGTTTTGCATGCAGGTCTGCTGGTATTCAGTGCAGTTATGACTGTACTGTAGGCGTATGCTTCACTTTCTAGCAATTGTTTTGGGCACCTGCATTAGCTACTAATTCACACTAAAATTGGGGACAGATCAGAAACTGGAAATCCTTTTGTATACATGACTAAATAAATAAATAAATCGATGCCAGATTCACGATTAGCACAGAAAGGGCTGACTTACTGAAAACCCACATATGCTTCTGCTAATGTCATCTGGTCATCCTTGTCAGCCTTCTTTTTCTTCCCCATTTCCACTGTTAGGTGAGAAAGACCTGCTAAAGAAGCCAGAAAAAAAAAAACAAGTGTTATTAATATGAAAAGCAGCTATGCCTTATGTAATTGTGTCAAAACATAATGAATACCATTATATGTTATATGCATGTTGTATTGTAATCTACAGTAAAATGACCATGACATACATGTGGACACTTCCATATAGTTCATATAAAGCTAAAACCTTAATATCTAACTTCACTGTATATCCACTTATAAAAAGTAACACTGGTATTATTCTCTCAATAGACCACAGATCATTATCTATATCTTTCTTGCTGTTTGGAATGAATGATGAAACTTTGGTTTATTGTTTAGGGCAAAAGGGCACCTCAAAATACATTATTTTAGACATGCAATTTTTCGTGGGTGACGAAGGCATTCTGTCTCTATGCAGCTCAAAGAATAAAAAAAATAACGTAGAGTAGGTCGTTTCGTATTTATTTTTTGAGTACTGTCGGAGGCGGCTTCTACGGTATTTCAATAACAGATCCAAAACTTAACAAAGTTTATTATACCCAAATGATTCAGAATCAATACAAATAAAAACAAAAAAAATGCCAAACTATGTTACCTTACATGTTCAATAAATCCGTGAGAAAAATGGCTCTGCTTTGTTTTAAAAAGAATGTAACCATGTGACCTGGCCGAGCGTTCACCTGTTCCCAAGGCAACAGCAGAGGAAAATAAAATGTAAAACTCAAGGCTGCCGCCTGTCGTTAGAAAGTAGTTGTTTATCACCCTTTATTTGGTTGTAGAAAGTGACTGTACCAGTGGTACAGTATTTTCACGGAGATGACACACTCTGCACCGCCTGTTCGAGCACAGACATGTTTAACATGCCTTCTGTTGTAGAGAAATAATTTTAACGAAGTGACTGTTACTGACGGGCTGTTTCATTACGCAATTTGCTTGCAAAAAATATCGTAGCTATCTGATTCAAGACTAGTTTTCCAGAAATTCCACCGGCTAGTTTATTTGATTAATATTTAATACCAGAACACATGTGCGCAAATTTACAGCATTGATTTTGGATTGCAGACAGCAATTGATTGTCTTTAGAAAGTTTGCTGCACAGAGACTTTTAAACAGACTTTTTTTGTTTTCTTTAAACAGCATTACGTTTGACTAGAATCCCAAGCTGAAAATTAGGATAGCTCAGTGCAGGCCAGCATTGATGGGGCCCGGGCCAGAGAAAACAAAGCATTATTATGTACTGTGCAGTTGGCACATTCACCTTCAAATGCATTTTAATAAGGCTGTTCTATCCGCATTCCTCAGAAACCACACTCCTACAAGATAAATATTGACCAAAGAGATAATATTTCCAGAGAAGAGTGTTATTTCCAGAGAATGCTGAACTGTGCGGGTACTGTATGTCAAAACTGGTGTCAGGCATGCCAGCATCAGCAATCCCTTTCAACATTAGATCACTGCCATGGAGCACACCTTAACACCACAGCGCTGTTTACAGAATGCTACAAACAAACTAAAACCCCACTTGCAATGGATAAGCAAAAATAACGCTTATGGATACCTTGATCAGTAATGAAGCAAAGTTGTGCTATTCGTGTGGTGATTGTGGGTAAGGGGCTGATTCATTTGATCAACCCATACTGTTTAGGGGACAAGCCACAAATGAATTTTATTGGAACATTTTACTTAATCCTGGCCTGAGATAACCACAAATAGGTGATTGATGCAATCCAGGGTGATTGCTGGTGCTGTAAAATGCTCTAAAAGTCTAGCTGTGGTTTAAAGCCGCCTCCCCTTGATTGTGATATTGTTTACCTTGTAAAAGATAGCCAAGTAGCCCCCTGTCTTGTTTCTTTTCTTATGCAAATCTGCCTTTGACAAATTGCTCAATAAAAAGGAAATACAATGGGCCATAAAGCAGTGCTGTATTATTTGATTGAGTCTACCCAAAGAGTAATGCACACGTAGCTTGACATGCAGACTGCGCTGTGTTGCTGAGTTCTCTCCACCTCACTTTTATCCTCACCAGGGTTCAAACACCCTCCCTGCCTTCGACAGTGTGGGCTGCAGAACTGCAGGGGGATCTTCTATAGTTCAGCTGCTACTTCTTATGATCATCATTCAAACTGAGTCCCCTTCTGCAGTAACTGTTTCCCTCTATCCATCACAATCAACATCACACTGAACACGATAACTGCCTTTTATAACCACCAATATTCACAAATCTGACTAGACTTCAAGTTTGTTTGTTTTTTTGACAGTGGGTATAATATGATGCAGAGACTGTGATATTTATTACGGTACACACACAAGCTTCTGTGTTTAGTTTATTTCATATGTTCTGTTTTTACCAATTAATTAGAGGTCATATTCCTGATTTTTAATAGAGTAATTAAATTACTGTAGCCTAATAAGACTGTGAAGCTATTTTTAAAGGAGAGATGCCTCTGAAACTCAATTTATTTAGTTTGTTTTATATAGTAGTCATAAACTCCAAATCAAAGGTCTCGATCTCTTTTTTTAACAATAGCATTCATCAGAGTTGCTTAATACAATTTAGATGCTATTTTTAAAACTGTGTTTTTGGCTAACATTTTGTATTTTATTTATCTTACAATGCACGCCAAATTAAAGACGTAGATGTTCTTTTTTATAACTCAATTGCCTTAATTAAATTTGGAGTAGGGGTGGGGTATTTTTAAAAGTGCGCTTTCTATATTAACATTTTTTATAGGGAACTTCAAAGCGAAGATAGCCTGTGGATATATTTTAAGTAGAAGATTCCAAATGTAGGAGGACAGATAAAAATGTTGCTTTGACACCATGCACGGTATGAGAACATGTGATTCCAGAAATCTCATCCTCAATCCTACACCATCCTGTACGCGTTCTACAAGTCACAAACATTCAAATTCATCTTTCAAGCTTTGGAAATTGGACAACGGAGATCACCCATTGAAATGTACACACTTGTCCTGAAAAAAAAATGGTCAATGTGCCTCCTAGCTCAATGTGTCCCACTCTACACTATATGACCTTGTACCATATTGATCAAGTATTGAGGAATGTGTTTAAGAGAATATAAAGGATTTTTCAAAAGAGGGCCCTAAAGTTGCCTACAGCATAGTAAGGTCATCGTTCAACTTTTTGGGATATTAACCTCAAGCAAATCAGATCAAAACGATCATTGACATTTGCCATTCACATATATGCTAAGATATCCGTAGTCTAAATTAGGACAGATTCACAATTCTTCTCAGCCTGGAACTTATAATACAGACATGCCACAAAATCAGGTTGCTGGACCCTTAACACAGCTTTATTAGAATAAGAAGAGCATCAGGCAGGCATAAAGTCCCATAGGCCTCAAGGCTAGAGTGTAAATATACAGCATGAAACATAGGGCTGGAACTAGGAGATGCCTATGGAACACTGGGAAGGGAAATAGCCTTCCCAGTGGGCAGGACCATGGTCCATTCCCAACCGCAGAGTTAGTTATAATGTGGAATAATAATTGCTTCTATTCGCCACGTGATGCCTTTCCACAAGCGATTTCATGCTTGTTAAATGGTGGTACACTAACAGCACAGTTTGGTAACTATGGTTCCAGTCTATAGTGTTATACAAGGAGAGCACTGTATTAGTAAGGACAAAGGAAAAAGAGAAAGTAATAGGCTTTGTTCTCCAGTATGTATTGAGCACTGCATACCTGAAATACAGGTTGAGTGTGGGCCCCTAAGGCAAAGACGAAACTCAGTAAGCGTGAAATTACACAAACAGAAAAATCAATCAGTTCATAGAGTGGCGGAAGACTGTATTACCAGGGATTTTTACAACAGATACAAGAATAAAAAGAAACTTCAAAATGTGTCGAACCCTTTTGTTCTGGGGTTTATTCCACTTGTTTTTTAAGCACGGCAGCACTACTGCATTGTAAACTGTTCAGTTTACATCTGAATACCCATAAGTTTGCAAACAAGACAACCCTGTTTCGCTGATCTCTAAGCCCAGCCTTACCTGAACGAAGCCCGCAGTAAAATGACACATATGTCAGTGAGGAGGAGGGCAGGTTTGGCTCCTGGGTGTTTTTTTCACCCCATAACCTCAACAATATTTGACATTCCATGACTAACATGAGAACAGATTTAACATAAAATCGCAAAAAATGCAAGGGCGCAGTGTACCAGAGTCTCACATACCGCTTCATTTTGTTCTTTTTAAAATTATTTTTATAGAACGTTTTTTGTTTGTTTGTTTTGCTGTTGGGTTTGTTTTGGTAATATCATGATGGAAATGGCTTTAGATCACAAAGAAAAGTGGAAATCACATATGAATAATAATAATAAAAAAAACATTGCTCATTCTTGTAATGATATATACAGTGTGGTTTGTGTTTCCTACCGCTCTATAAACCCTGATCCTGGGTTCTTTATAGAAAACCGCAAATGCGATGATTATCTGAAGCCAAAAACACAATCCAAAAGCCTCTCCCAAGATTGCAAAGTGATTTAAGAAGGAAAGACACGAATGACCATTTGCATTCTGAAAACTGGCAATTTGTTTACAACACGCCAGCTTGGCATTACAGTAGTTGGATTTCTGAAGCACATTGATGCCTGTTTGTTGATGTCTTGGGTCCCTGTGAATGTGGTTACCAATTTCATTCAAAATGTTCTTGAGCTACAGCAGACAGGCACCCAGCTCCTTTCCCTGCTTGTTTTCACAGTTCTCAGTGGAAATTTTGTTTTCTGCACTGCCATTCAGGCCAATAAGGTATCAATATAAATTTAATAAGGGCATTTTACAATTGTGGTCCTTTTGATTTTAACTAAGCGCACAGTGCCACTCCATGGAAAAATACTGTAATTGCAGCAAAATTCTTAAAAAGGCAAAGTCACTGCAACAGTGCCCTTACGGATTCTGCTGGTGGTATGAGATTAAAAGCTCTAAACCCACAAATGAAGACAAGCCTGGCTTTTTTTTGGGGGGGGGGGCAGATAATACAAGGATAAGAAAATATTTAATGCATGCTTGGCACATAATATGCATAATCCATGCATTGGAAACCTCTTGTGTGAAACTGATTCAACCCTGGGATTGTGTGCGAAATGCTTCTTTATCCTTGTATCATTCTAGCATAATGCTTGCTGTAAACGTGTGTATGTGAACTATGTGCATGTCTTGCTTGATCCCAGCATGATCCTTGTGTTTCTGTTGGTACAGTATGGGTGGTCAATGGCTGCACATTATTATTTGCTGCTGTTGCAAAGTGTAACTGCGCTGTGTCTGTGTGGAGAGGCTCTTTTTTGCATGTGGCTTATTTGTTTGTATGTTTGAGATTGGGTTGCATTCACTGGGTGTGATGTATGCTATCTTTATGTACTTGTATGTAGATGTGAGTATATTTCTGTGGAATGTCATTTTCTGCTTTCAGTCAACATTGTTGCTTCAAACAAGTAATGTGCTTAATAACATATGGGATAAAAGGAATGCTTGAGGATGCAAATCAAAATGAATAATTCCGGTGAAGCACAGGCAGAATGGGATGCACAGTATTGTTTTATGTTACCCCTCCTGAAACTTCCAGAAACTGGTGGTGAGCTGGGGAACAGAAATAAGTAAATTGCCTTGGATAAAGGTGTCTGCTAAATAAACAAATAATAAAACCCAACAAAAAAATATAGCAATAATAACATGCAGTATCTCACCAGAGATAACTAATGTCTAAAACAAAGTATGCAATTACTGCATGTGCATGCTTATGTAAATAGCTTCAGCTTTTTAAATTTTTTTTACTGCTATACAAAATTTTCCAGCTATCTCTCATTCCCGTTATGTGGGTGTTTGTATATGTCTGTGCACAGCACAGCAGAGCACCACTCCTTCTTCTCTTCTTGCCTGTAACTCAAGGTAGGGTGGCAAAGCCCTTGTGAGCCGATTGCTAAAACCTCCCACTTTTTGATGCAAGTCAGTCGAAGCCAAACCCAACCGGCTGAGAATCAACCTCCAACACTAAGTTTTCCCTCAATGTAGCTGATAAGGAAAGGCAGAGCCCGAAGGGAGGTAAGTAAACTTTTACTGCGCGTTTCATCCATGGGCACACAATAACCCTGAGAACGTATTATAGTTTTTTTTTTTTTTTTTTGGGGGGGTGGGGGGTTGTATTTCGCTAAGTAAGTGAAGTCACATTTCAGAAAATGTTAACAATAGTACGTTGGTGTTGCTTTGTGTGTGAAAAAAAGAATACACTGCTTGTCATAACATGAATGCAATTATTCAGGGTTAAACAGGAAGGACCGGGGAGGCTTTGAACACTGCTTTACTGGTAATAACAACCAGGTGAGGAAATGAGAATTAATACACGTTTTAAACAGCTGTGGCTGCCTATTAAAAGTGCTGAGTGTATTTATTTTAATTGTTTTTGCGGGCGGGTAGCCGGTATTGGATTCTGAACGATCCTGTTCTCGAAACGCATCGTTTTGCGCACAGATGTACAGAACAGTAAACTGAGAATACTTTCGATTTACAGCAGCCATGTGTAAACTCTGTTTCTTTTATTTAATTGAAACGGTAATCGTTTATTTTGAAGAAACATACATTATAACCCGATTAATAAAATAACGAGGATTAATGAAAGGGTAATACTTTACATGACTTTTCAAGGCTTCCTGCGTGAAAAATATTGTTGTAACCGTATCAGTAGTCTGTCGGTGTGTTGTGTTGCATGGTATTATTCCTGTCTATTTTTTTCATTTAACAATAACTGTAATAAGACCACTGGTAATAACAGCAGTGACGCTACAGTTAAACGATTGCCGTTCAGGAATCCTGCCCGCTTAATGTATGTGCTTATTTCATGAATGTTGGATGATTGTAAATATAGCGATGTAGTCCACAGCTTCCACCAGTTACATTGCCATTGCTTTATTTGCAGTCATTTTGTCACTGTCATACTGGTTTGGGGTTGAGAAAGTCTCCACACCCACTTCAGAGACCCAGGAGCTGACAAGAGCACTTACCTGTTGTTTTACTGAGGGTTTTTTTTTTTTTTTTGTCATACAAATATTAACATACAGCATGCCTATTGTATTTCACCCTTATTAAGAGGTCATGGATACTGCAGGGTCAACTTTAAATGAAGTGATACCTCATCCTGATAGGACATGGCAACTTCCTGCTTTCAGAGCTTCTGTTTTTGGAGTGTATTGACAGACGCCTTTGCCACTAACGCCTTCCCTGGTCAGTCTCCTGTCACCTGTACTCTTCAGTTACTCTTCTAGGCGTTTGGACAGTTGGCATTGTGTGATACCGCTGCTCTAAGGTGTCACCCTTATAAAAGTTTCCTATTGTAAAATCCCTAAGAAAAGTGTAATAAAACATAGTGAAAGCATGGGCAGGTAAGCCCTGTAAAGCACACCCAGACATTCAAAAACTTGGCAAACCAGGGAAAGCATGGTAAAAGTGCAAAAATACCATGCACAGATAATTGTGGCAAAGTGTTATAAGGGCAAACACCCACTTTTACAGTGTACACCTATTTTATGATGTAGCCTACTGCCCTGGGCCTTATATAGTGTAAAGTGGCCACATCCTGTGTATTCTGTGCTGGTGGCAGAACTAGAATTACTCTTGTGCTCTGATTTCAAAATCAAAACAGTAGCGCCATGGATGGTCTTATTACCATCATTAAACGCATTAAAACACAGGAAAAGCAGTTTCTCATGAGAGTTTAAGGGTGTCAGCATTTTGATCCACGTTTTTTGCAGATCATTGAAACAGTCGGCTGTAATATAATTCAGTGAACTCCGAAGCATGCACGGGATGTTTCAGTGCAGTTACAGTGGTTTTGCTTCCTGGTGACTCACTTGATATGATCAGACCTGCTGGTTATGTCTGGCAGGACTTACATTAAATTGACTGTAGAAGGTGAACAAACATCGAGCTGAGGTTTCCTTAACAAGGAGGAGGCTTTCTTGCACTGACAAGCTCTTCAACCAGCAAACAAACCTTAAGAAGCTTAAGAAGAATGACACGGATAGTGCTGTGGAAACCAAAGGCTTAGGAGCTGCTGAGCCTGCTGTCCTTTTAAAATGAAAATTAATAACCAAGAATTATACCTTATGGAGATCAAGAAAGGTGTCTTGATGTATGCATAATTGCTTAAGGATGTCCAACTGTACACATATAATGGTTTCTGTTTACTATACCATTCTACAGCTACTGCCAAAAGCTTTGCATCACCTAGAATTTTAGGAGTGAGACAAAACTATCTGATATTGTCAGTTGTTCATATTTGGAAAACTACAAAGCAGCATGCAATTCAGTATGTTAAAGTAAAATTAACAGGTTTTGTTCGACTCTGTGAAGCAAAATGAGTTCCTTCAGTAGGGTGCTGCAAAACCTTTGGCCAGAGCTGTAGCTTTCCAGAAAGCACACTTTGCTGGCCAGTTTGTTTAATTACCTTCTCGTTAGATTGTTTTAGCTGTAAGGACATGTTAGGATTACTCCCCATTCGAAACTACAGTATGTTACTCGGGGTCTTTAATATGGCAAAGTTAAAAAATCCTGCATCACTAGGCAGATGAGGAATATCTGCAAGTGTCTTAGTTAAGTGTTATAAGCTAAGCAGCCTTGTCAGCCTGCATGTCTCAAGCCAGTAGATGTCATATGCCCCTTTAGAGTGGTGATCGCTGCTTGCTTTTAAATTGGATATATATGGCAACAGCAAAGCGAGGAAATACTGATGATGCATTCTCTGAATACTTGTTGTTGTTATCTTAGATTTGTGTGTAAATCTATTTCTTGTAATTGAGTCTCTCGTGATAGAAGTAGCTCTAATCAGATATGCGCTGCTTAGTACTGTAATTATGCAGCCATAGTCCATAAAGCAATGCACATGCAGTACTGGTATGTTTTAGAACCTGGAGATTTGAAGGGGTATATATATTATATTATATTGGATATATAATTAATGGGGTATATATATATATATATATATATATATATATATATATATATATATATATATATATATATATATAGATAGATAAACTGTGTTTTTTAGTCTTGTTTCAATATACTGTAATAAGAGGATTTGACCAGCTTGATTCCTCAAATAGGAATTCTATTACAACTAAAGGGTCCGTGCCACTACATTTCTAATAGAGCCATGCTCTACAATAGCTGTTTCCCTAAGCTATTATTCAGTTCTTCCCTTTTTCTCTTCACCACACAGCTCTATAAACTACCAACAAACAGAAAGATACCTTTTTCATCTGGATAGACAGAACTATGTTTGTCATTGTTTCAGGTAAGGGAGCAGAGAAGGAAGAAATCTGAGATTTAGAAGAAAGCTCAAAAAGGGAAATAAAATGCGATTCTGAACAGATATAAGAAAACCAAATCCACTAAAACACCACTGAGGAACCTTTACCATAACAGTATGCTGTACTGAAGAAACTTTAGAAGGCTACAAGCGATAGCAACGTGACCCGTTCTGAGCATTGCGTGCCGGTATGGAAAGAGAGATGTTGAATACACTGCGGTAACAATACTGCACTCATCTTTAATTTCAAACTGTACCAGTTGATGGAGGTAATTACTTTTACCAGCAGCTGAGATTGTATGATATATGCGTGTATGATCAAATAACAAAGTAAAACTGTATACATAATAATAATAATAATAATAATAATAATAATAATAATAATAATAATAATAATAATAATAATAATGTGAAATGTGCCCTGTTTTATTTATTTATTTATTTTAATATAATGAAACACAACCTTGATATAAATCATGCATAACTCAAAAGAATGTGTTTGACAATGGTACTGGAATTCTGGAAAGGTGAGAATTCCTTTCCAAGTTTTGAACCTGATATACCAGTAACAAAGCATGCAGCTTTGCCTCTGAGCTACAGTAATCTTGCCCAGTGGTCTTTTCATTCATGCTGCTTTGTCCCCAGAAGAATCTGTCAGGTAGTGCCTATGATTTTCTGTTTCCAAGACATTCTTTCAGATACAGCACTGTGTGTAATAGAGAGTCACTGAACTTTAAGCCTTGCTGTTTGTTGTTGTGTTTTATGTGTTTGTGTAGTTGCTTTTCTTTTGGAAATGCAGGCCTACTGCAAATAAAAAACATACAAAAAATCCCCCAGTCATCTAGTGACTGGTGCACACCCTGTGATCAGACAGTGGTAAGAAACCACTATTTTAGACCTAGAATACACAGTCTCGTGCTTCTCCATATGCAGATTCATTTTTCTTTCTTCATTCTGGTCACTACAGTTCTAGTTGTAGCTGGTATGGATGGACCGCTTGCTAATTGTAAACACACATTTTTTGCATTTTGAGTTGTTTTTATACAGCACTGATATTGTTTCAACCTTGCTGTCACCCATAAACTCCTGTCTCGGTTACTAGACCTGGTCACCTTCAGGGGACTTCAGTAAATAATCAACAGAAAATAATTTGAATTGTGCATGGTTACCAGGTTACCAAGAAATGCTTACTGTGGAAATGTGAGTTTTAAATATCTGACATGCTTTAGCAGAATATTTCATGGGAAGGTGGCAGAGCCCTTTGCTGTAGTGAACGCCTAGTGCAGTGTAGTAGAGCATAGAGAATGAATGTATCATAAAACGTGGTATAAAAGCATAGTGGACTATGGTAAAGTATGGGGAATGCTATAGAAATGGCACAATTCCCATGCAATTGTAAACCTGTGGGGAAACGAATCCCAGAGCAAAACCTTTAAGTTTTGATTATTAAACTTTAAGTTCTAACCAGCAGAGTCAGACCAATGGATAGAATGTACAGCATGTACTCCAAAGTTCCAGTTGAATCACTGAAACTCCAGTCAGTGTCACACAACTAAAAAAAGGTTCTCCTGCTCGAGAAAGCCCTTGAGTTAAAGTCTTTTTTTTTTTTTTTTTTAAAGTTCTGGAACTCAAATGGTTGTTCTTCTTCCTTTCATGGAAAAAAGTGCTGCTGACACTTTGGAGTAAGTGGGTTTATGAATCCCCCCTGCTGTTCAGTTTTCTGCTGCATCACAAACATGTTCATTACTTCCGATGGGATGATACAAACACATGGCGGGCATTCAGACTGATGTCTTGTTTATGTTCGTCATCAGATCGGAAAGACTTTAGTGGCTCTTGAAGCCTTTCCAGGAACTGAGAGCGATGTAGATGCTGATTCTTCCCTCTCTGGTCTATGTGGTTTTTCTAATCAAAGCGATAGAACCATAGTTAGAAAATAAAGACTACGAACCCTAAAGTTGAACACCTCAAAAAATGCATCAGAGTCTGTTGGATTTCTCTTCTAAATATGATATTATATATATATATATATATATATATATATATATATATATATATATATATATATATATATATATAAAAATTTAATAGCTGATCTGGTGAGCATATAATACATTTTGAATAGCTCTCGTGTGCTTAGTCCAGGTGCTTTTACTAATGAGTTTTTACTCTGAGCTCTGAAGGACAAGAATGGACTTGAGGAACCTTTTAAAAGTATACCTGCAGGGATTTGTAAAGATACTGACCTGTAGAGCATGTGTACATACAGACCCTTGTGTTTGTTAATGGGAACACCTATGTGTAGGACAGGTCTCTTTTGATCAGCTATTTTTGTGTAGCCAGTCAAACCCACTCATTTGGTTACCATGAGATTTGCAAGCGCTGCGGTCTTTGCTCATTTCTCTCGGCCTGTAATTACCTGCCTTCTTTGTTTCTGGACTGAACAAGATAACAGATAATAAAAATGCATTCTTAAACCGTGCTGACAAGTAGAACGTGACTGGAACTGTTTACCTTTTGGGACGTATGCCTTTATACTGTAGACTTTGCGTTCATATTAATGATGTTTGCCGAGCGTGGGATCGTGGGCCTTGTTTGTGGGTACTCAGGTTTTGTTCAGAGAGCCTTCCATTCTGTGCCACTGCAAGACTTTAAATAATGAAAGAACTGTTTGAAACAAAGTCCTGTTGTGGATTGCAATGGTTCCCTACCCCTAATCTAAACAGTGGTAAAACTAAACGCCTGTTAAATCATTACAATAGCTGTTTACATTTGAAATATTATTACAGACAGACATGGATTAAACACAGTGGAGTCCCATTCTTTGCTCAATGGAATAGATATAACAGTGCAACCCCTTTGAAACGACAGTGTGTGCTACAGTAGTTTTAGTTTAGTTCAGTCAGATGGTATCACCGTCAATTAGTGTAAAACTTATCATTTTTTGAGGGGTTCTTAGTTATCCATACCCTTAAAAAAACTACTAAAAATTGTTAATATATATATTGCATGTTTATCTTGAATTTTAATTTGGATTATTTGAGAATGAAATCGATAAAACTTGCAATGCTTCTGTGGGTCTGGGGAACTAATTCAGTCGAAATGCTGTTGCTACTTAGGGTCTGTCTCGTTCTATATCATATTAGGAGAGGCTTAAGTACTCAGAAGAAGCGTACAGATTTGCCACAGTCCAATGTGATAAAGTACATTATAAAATGCTACAGTGTGTTATGAAAATTCATACTTTGAATGTTTTTGTTCATGTACAGTTCTGGTGTAAGTGAAATGTTTAATTGAATTCATTAATCATAAATGGTTCATGGTGATTTAAATGTGGTCATTTTTCAGATATAATTGATGCCTGGTGTTGAGGGGGTAGCTTGCTTATACAGCACAATATAAGGGTAAAGGAACTACTGTAGTTATTAAAAAAAGAAATGCAATAAGCCCAAGCATTACTTGGTGTAACTGCTAATAACTGTGCAGTTAGCATACTAAATACCTGAGCTGTGAAGAATGATATGTGTGGGGGTCTGAAGAACAGTAATGCATGATAAAAGGTTGAGGCTGTCTGAAAATATATGGAGCTCCTCCTTTTCTGTCAACAAGTTGTACTGACAGGCTTTGTGTTCATCTTGAGTAAGCGCAATGTCAAAACCAACAAGGCACGATAACTTCAGAATGGTCAATATTTGCTCTCCTTACACCACACTGTGCTCACTGCGGTATTTCATAACCCTGCACTGTATATTTATGCAATTGATTGCAAGCAACTTACGTTTTTAGCTTGCATTGAGACTTCATACCCTGTTGAATGTTTTTGTCTTGAAAGCACCTTTCACAGAAACTCAATGCACTGAAAACTTTAAAAGTCACATAAAGGCAAGATCCAGTACCTCAAACAACGACAATACAGACCAGCTGATTACTAAAGTTTTAACATCATGGGCCATCCATTACTTCTGAAACTGCTCCATTGTTCTTGTACAGACACACTTAGCGAACAATAGAACACTCTTTTTCATATTTTTTTAAAACCTCAAGAATTCTCTATATAACTCACATGCTAAAGCTCTGTGAATAGACCCAACAAAGAAGAAACAAATCTCTTAACACAAACTATTAAAATAAAGTAGGACAATGGCATACAGCAGAAAATGGGGGAAATAATACATAGATGGTAATAGTCAGTACAAATGTACAAAGCACATTACCTAAAGGGAATTACTGTACTGTAAAGAGATTATCCAGGGAGAATTGTCTCTAGTGATACAGTAGATTTCATCCAGTGTGGAAACAAACGATGCTGTAGAAGTGAGGGGAATAGGTATAAATCATCATGTGGGTCATTCTAGTTTGCGTTAAATACAATTTCCAGCGAAACCGTTCTAGTTCTTTCACTTAACCGATTTGTGGATTGCCGTGACAAGCAAAACAGTGGTATGGGCTTTTAGTTTATTTTGTTAAAATAAATAAAAAAAATAAAACAACAACAAAAAAGGCTGTTTTGTACTTTTTAAAGGTTCCTGGTACACTGAGTGAAGTCAACATAATTGTATTGCAGCACAAAAGGAGCCTTTATGTGGGAATGTAAATCAAATGTTTACAAGGCACTGACTTCAAATGTCTTCTGATAGTCAAGTGACAGCATTGTGTCACATGTTCTATTCAATCACCGGGATTATTGACTGCCAGCTCCATGCTGTTTTCTAAGGCTTTAAGGGCTGGGATCGTGTTTTCAGTGGACAGTTGCAAAGATTCTACTACTAGGCAAATGCTTACAGTTTCATGCCCAGAAATATGCTTGGGAAGGAAAACATTTAGAAATATGAGAAAATCCCCAGAGGACCTATTCCAACAAAAAGAAAGACAAAAAATAAACTGCATGAGTCTGCATCAATACAAGCTGTCAACAGAGACTCACTTATAATTACAGACAGATTCATTTTTATCACCAGTCCACATCCTGTTCCTGAAATATCTGCATTGGATTGGAAGGGGGTAGGGTTTACAATGCAGGTTGGTTACATCATTTCCTGCTGTTATCAACCCCTTTCAATATCTCACCCATTCATTTGCATAAAAGTAACCATTGGTCTTTTAAATCGTAAGTGTGTTTATAAAGAATAAGAGAGGACAATCACAGTGAAGCATAGTTAGGGTTCTTCATTCCCAGACAGGCAACAACTACAGTAAGTTCAATTAATAAATATGTTGTATATATATATATATATATATATATATATATATATATATATATATATATATATATATATATATAAAATGTGGCATATGTGGTTAATTTAGCTTAGCTCATACTTCAAAAGCAGGTCCAGTGCTTTTTAAGTGATTTCATTGGCGTTTGTTTTGCACTGTTGAAGCTGTGTAACAATGTAACTCTTCTGCTTTCTTCAGGGATGTGGTGTCAATGACAGGTTTCTGAATGGGAGATAGTTTGCCCATAAAAGGGCTTGTTCTTGGCTCTTGCTGGTAAGTGTGCTTACAAAGACAGATATTTCTTTATTACCATCCAGGCAAAGTTAGTCATCCAGCCTAAAAAAGTGAATCGGCTTATTGTTTGCTTGTAAAGCTGGGGAATTGAACTCACAGATGGGGCTTGGTTGTGGTAATCTCCCCATAGCTGGAAGCAGGAATAATTGCCTGATATACCTGTCATGACTGGAAACACAGCAAACAACATTCTGTGCTAGCATCCAGGGTCACTATGGTTTAAGGAGGTGTAAACTATAATGGCAGTTTTTCTAGAACAATTTTAGCTGTTTAGTTCGTGCTTGAAACAATTTAGTTTTATTCTTTTCAGAAAAGATTCCTTTGCTTTTTGCACTTGCTTCGGTATAGGGCCTAAAATGCTGATTTCACAGAACAGCATGAGTAGATCCATCAGATTAAAGTAACAATGCTGTATAGTAATGGCACCCTTTCACCAAATGTAAATGTACTTAGGGGTCGATTTGATCAACCTATACCTGACATTTTACAGGAGTGCGGAATCACCCTGGATTGCAGCGGTACTGTATTTACAGCTGTGTCGAGATTAACCCTAAAAATAGATGAGCCGTGAAATGCAGCAGCATTAAGTGCTTTAAAACACTGTCATAAAATCCAGGGGCTTACTTATCCCCAGAGGAGTGAACATTGATCAAATCACTTACTGCTTATAAGATGTGGGGCGAGCCCTGCATTGCTACAAAGCACACGCAATACAAATGAACAACAAACGAAATAAACCCCTCCAATGTGTGTGCATCCTTATGCCAACAGTCATTTGCATTGAATCCAGTACCTGTTTAAAAGTGAGTAAGAACACTGGAATGCGGAAGGCTCTTCTGTGACAGGTAACGCAATACATTTTGCAGAGTCACTGGCTGTTGCTGCTGCTGCTTCTGGTGCTGAAGGAAACAATAGCTTTTGATGGGGTTACAGCATTACAATACAGTATCACCTCCTTTATACTCCTGCCCTGCATGCAGATAGTTTCTATTGCCCAAGCTGAGCGAACCCTGTCATAATCCCCCCCCGGCTGTGTTATAATTATCCATAACCAAACCTTTGCTTTTTTTGCTGAATGTCTCTGAAATGCTTGCAAGGGAATTCACTTACCCAAAAGAGCACCCAGCAGTTGATTGCTTTGTTTATAGTCAACTAGTTTACATTTTACACCAAACTTTAGCTTCCTCAAAGGTCTAGTATGTAAGCCTACAATTTTCTCCCATAAATTGTCCTCCAAATTACACTGTAAAATGTAAATAAAGCTGTAGCAGAGACATGTAACCCAAACCAGTATATTCCTACAGTATACTGCAGTACATGTTATTAAACCCTTGAAACTTGCAACACTATTTTATAAGGTGCATGGCCAACAAAAGATTGTGCTATTGCCCCCAGACTCGCCAATAGTCAAAGAACTTTTGCCCTCTGATGTCACTCAGCAGTTACTAGTCAAAACACTATTGCCCTGTGTGTGATTTGATAGGTGTAGCTGTGCTTTACCATACCTGTGTGTGTTTTGATAGGTGTAGCTGTGCTTTACCATACCTGTGTGTGATTTGATAGGTGTAGCTGTGCTTTACCATACCTGTGTGTGATTTGATAGGTGTAGCTGTGCTTTACCATACCTGTGTGTGATTTGATAGGTGTAGCTGTGTTTTACCATACCTGTGTGTGATTTGATAGGTGTAGCTGTGCTTTACCATACCTGTGTGTGATTTGATAGGTGTACCTGTGCTTTACCATACCTGTGTGTGATTTGATAGGTGTAGCTGTGCTTTACCATACCTGTGTGTGATTTGATAGGTGTAGCTGTGCTTTACCATACCTGTGTGTGATTTGATAGGTGTAGCTGTGCTTTACCATACCTGTGTGTGATTTGATAGGTGTAGCTATGCTTTACCATACATGTGTGTGATTTGATAGGTGTAGCTGTGCTTTACCATACCTGTGCGTGATTTGATAGGTGGTATTGAATGATTTTACCCCTAAGAACCCTTATTTTACATTGCCAGTATACTTTGATAAGAGTAACTGCATACATGTATCTTAAGTTTTCAATGAGTTTTCTATCTGTTTAGATAATACTCATTCAAGACTATTCAAATAGCAAGTTGTGGATGTAGCTTTGCAGCCATGATTTTAAAATGTTACCAGTTGTTTTTTTCTTTCATTTTTAAGCGAGTGCCCAAAACTGAGCGTTCATTTAATAAAATAAAAGTGCCCAGAAACTGTGAGCTAATTGAGAAAATACAAAACCAAAAAAACAGACTGGACTGTACCATGCAGCTGCACGCCACTGAGAGATAACTGCAGGTTTGGTTAGCACTGAACTAAACTGTTTCCCTGTTTGCAGATACTGTATGCTGGGCCCATTGCACAACACCCTAGATGCCAGCCGGAGACCCCCTGGATGGAGCATGTGACCTGCATGCTGAATGGAATAGGGGCATACAGTACATTGCAGGGTCACATGCCGAACCCTGCCCATTGGCTTGAGGACCTCCTAGCACCCTTGCCATCGCTATAGCCCAGCTCAATGCACACAGGCTAATCGTTATTATTATAAAAAGGCATATTCACAACAAGTTTTATTTTTCAATCGAACTGTTCGTGATTTTTTATTTTTTTTTATTGCCTTTTTTTCTTCTTTTCTTTTGGTAAACATTGCTGTTGAGTTTGGATAGTTTTTGAAAAAGGAGCCAAGATGATTGACTTGAGTTACCTGACGGAGGAGGAGCAGGAGATGATAATGCAGGTGCTGAAGAGGGATGCGGCGTTGAAGCAGGCGGAAGAGGATCGAATCAAGTGAGTATCACAGCCATACCCGCGTTCTGTAAGCTGTGCGAAACACAGTGCTGAATACCAAATGCAGTGAAAGCGTTACTCAGAAAGTATGTAGAGGATGCTGAATTTTAAAGCTGTTTTAAAACCCATTTCGCTGGCAGTATTGTTTGAACTACTGAAGCGCAAACCCATCCTGAATGTCAGCAGCACACCTCTGGACTGGAATGTAAGCAAAGACACATTCAATACTAGTCCCGGTAAGCCACTTATGTTATTCAAGTGAATTAACAAAAATGTATCCCACGCTAGATATACCCACGCTTGTGGTATGAAGTAAAACATAAGCAGCTTTGAATCTCAACAGCTTTGACTTCCAAGCCATTTTTACTATGAAGGCAAGTTGCCCACTTCACTGTGGAAAACATACCCTGATACTTTCCTGCCTATCAAATTAAATATGCATTACTGATCGATACAGATGGGTTGTTTTTGTTCTTTTTTAACATAGCGTTGAATATTAAATGAAGCCAATCACACGTGTAGGGATCACATGACTTTCATGCAGTAAGGGTCTCATTCACACTGGCGTTAAACTGATCCATCATGGCCTCTCATAATTGTGCACTAACCTTTCTTCACATGCTGGAGTGGGTTCTGTTTTAGACAGCCCCTGGTTAAGTAAGATTCTTAGCTCTAAGGATTTTAGGAGTCTTGTACAGAAACCAAAAAAAAACAGAACGTGGTGATTCTACAGTGGTATTCCAGATCAGCTGCAGTTCTGTGTAGTGGTTTTGAAATCGCAACGAGGTATTGGACTAGAATTTGTTTTTTTGTTTGTTTGTCATGTGAATTGAAAATGTATTTAAATAATTAAGTGCCCAGAAAACAACTTTAGAAAATATGCAGTGTGGTTTTTGATCTGGACAAAAAGAAAACTAGTAAATGCTGTGGGCATTGCCAAAATAAACAACCCATAAAGGAAGATTGTGCGACTTTGTCTCTGGTTAGTTATTACTTCCCTCTCTCATTGTTTTCTCTTTCATGTCCCATTTATTCTATATAGAACTGGACATTTTTTACTCTAGGATAATTCACAGATTTTATTCTTATAAACTAGGGGTAGTTGTTGCTCCCAGTCTTTTCTTTGTTGTTCCCAGTGGATTTGTTTGATTAGTAACACACATGTTGATTTTAAAAAGGATTGACATTAGCACTGTCCAGAACCCAGTCCCCTCTGTGTACAGTTTAGTTCTTCATGATATAAATACCATTTACAGTAATGCTTGGTGAATCGCTAAGGGTTGCAGGAAATGTTTATTTCACCCCCATCAGCCCAGCAAGGATGCTGTTTCTGCCCGGAGTTTTAGAACCGCCAGGCCGCTGGCAGCAGAAATAGCAATACAGCAATGCAGAGCAGAAGCATTTCATGGACCTTTGCTTTCAAATCGGTCAGAAGAAATTCCTTCAATAACTCCTCTTTAGGGTATACAGCGTGATGGCAAGTTGGATAGGTTACTGGGGTACTCATGTACTATGTATCGGGCACGCAGATGCCATGGCCCGAATGCTGATTCTGATGTAAGTTTATTTCCTGTAATTTATTAAAACAAGAAAACAACCAACACCCTTACTAATAAGGTCCTAGGAAATCCTGTGTGAATGCACTTATCCTGTTACTGATTACCTGTTCCAGCAGGCTATCTGGTTTTTCAGCTGCCTACTCTGTGCAAGCAGGGGGCAGATGTGGCACTGTGTGTGATTTCCTGCAACTTGGTTGTGCACCATGTCTGTAGACCCAACTTTGCCCACATACATAAAAATGAACAAAAAATCCTGTGTCATGTATTTTGTTCATCGTGCCCATGTATATGCGGTCCTGTTACGTTAATCCGGATTGTTTTTTTAAACGTGACTCAAATGAGTGTTAAATGTGAACATTTAACCCACAGCTCATATGGGTTAAACCGCCATGTGCACATCAATAGCACTGATACAGTATTGTTTGCTGCACAGTGTTTGTACATCTTTGGTGCCAGGTTACAAATTGAAGCCATTACTGGAAGTCATCTTGCATTAACAAAGTTAATGACTATTAAACTTTATTTTATTCAGAAAAATAACTGGACCCCCCCCCACACACCCAAATAACAGCATTTGATGACTAGGCAATCTATTGCATATTTTTTGGTGTCTTTGAGCGCATACTTTATTGAGGAATATTAAGGAATTAACTGTATTTAATGTCATTTCTAAATGGGTGATTTTGCATGCCTGGTGACATTACTGATAAACTCATTTTCAGCTCACAAGCACAGTATGTTTTTTTGTACAGTATGTGTATGCACACTGATTACACTTTCCACTTAGGATAATGTGATTTTTGTTTATAACTTTATTCCAGGAAATTACAGAAAAGCGAAGAGGACAACAACAAACTGAAGTATATGTCAGGTGAATGGTTTTACGAAGCCAAGTCACGGAGGCACAGAGACAAAGTACACGGAGCAGACATCATACGAGCATCAATGAGGAAGAAAAAGCCTGTCACGCTGTGTAAGTGTTGCACTGCCCACATTAAACAGTTCACAGAAACTGCTTAAGAAGTGACTCACAGGCAAGCTGACTTTTTCTGTTTAGCTTTCTAAATCCCTCTTTTAGCTCCGAGCCAAGTTTGTTTCCCGAAATCAGCACTCAGCTGCTTAAACCAGCTTTGATATTTCACCCTTCACTGTCATGAATGTTGGCTATGAAAATGAATACACACTAGAAATGCATTATGCATTGTATAGCTCCATTAGGCATTTCAGTTTTTATGAATAACACAGAACAGAAGAACAGTGGAATACCTGAATAGAACAGAACAGTGGAATACCTGAATAGAACAGAACAGTGAAATACCTGAATAGAAAAGAGCAGTAGCATACCTAAATTGTACATAATAGTGCCACACATAAATAGAACCAAACATACATAGATTACCTTAGTGTAAATAATCTGGTCAATATAGATATGAAAAGAGGTTTGGGACACTTTCACAGCATATCCCCTCTCTAAAGGGCTCCTAACCTAGCATTGGAAATCATATTCAGTACTTCACAATGCCACAGGAATGTAAACGCCCTGCTGCTTGGTTTTCAGAGCCTGGTAACTTTTAGTGGCCTTGTAAACCGCTGACAGGAAAGCTCTGCAACTTTGGGGAAAAAAAAAAAAAAAAGGGAAAATCAAATTTTTTCATAGTTACAAAAATAACATAATTTCATCCAGCATTATGGAAATCCAGCTTGAGCAGCTTTTCATTAATTTTGATAGTAGGTTGCTTAAGTGCTTGCTACTGGAAAGAAACATTTCAGCTGGGTCTGTTCCTCTCCGTTGGTTGGCAATAAAGAATGAACGGTCAGCGATTAAAGGGTTTAGTGCATGATTCTAATTGCTAAAGGGGTTTTCTTTACACCATCCAATACATGCAAAAAGATGTGATCAGCCATGATGAAATGAACTGTACAACGATTTCTCCACTTTGACTACCTATTTCTTGTAATCGGTGACCTATTTTAAAATGAGGAATTCTTTGTGATATTACTGTGTCTATACCAGTGCATGCATATGTAGTCTATGATCAGGAATTGATGCACTGTATATGCGTTTGAAGTTAGCGGGTGCGGTTGCTTAGGCATCTTCAAATATAGCTTACGTGAATGTTGCCGGTGTCTCTCTGTGCTGACATTGCAGATGAGCTGAGCCAGAGCAGAGGCGAGAGGCCAAGCTGGTCGAACAGTGTGAACAAGGATGTCTTCATTCCTCCAGAGCTCACAGGCCTGGTAGAAGAGCCGGAAGAGAAGGAGAGTGAGGAGAGGTAACAGCGTCGTTCACTCTGCCTTAAAACTGCATCAGCTCGCAAAGGCACTAGGGTCAGGCATGTGCAGATCAGTTGGGATTTCTATAAGGTTCCTCTAAGGTACAGCGGCTTACTTGTCCTGAGATTGAAGTGACTCGATCACTTTGCTTCTCCTTAAGTGACCCTTTTCAGTTTACAGAATACAACAGTTTGAGCTACCTTATACAAAGATGAAAAATCAGCGGTTTAAATCTAGGTGACCAAACCCCAATTTTGAGAAAATATGTTGGGTTGTGTTGCTTGAAAAGGGAAGTCTGATAGAGCTTCTGTGTGATGACAGAAGGAAAAAACTTTAACTTAATAACAAGCTTCTACTACTCTGTCTATAAACAGTACAGTGATACCCACATTTGAAATCCAGCAAAGCCTTTATTGTGACTGGAGGAAGCTGAGCCAAAAAACGACCTTCCACCGGGACAGCCAGTCAGCCAGCCAATGTTGTTCAGTCACCTGGTTAATCAGTTCAATTTAATACCAGCGCTGGTTCCTGTCAACAGGCTCACGGTTGCCTAGGGGGGGGGGGGGGGGGGGGGGGGAATTACATTTTAGATTCCAGTGACCAACCCAATTTTGGAGAAAATATTTTGGGTTGTGTTGCTTGAAAAAGTGAAGTCCTGATAGATCTTCTGGTGTGATGAGCGAAGGAAAAAACTTAACTGATAACAGCTTCTACTACTACTCTTTCTATAACAGTAGCAGTGATACCCACATTGACAATCCCCAAAGCCTTATTGTGACTGGAGCAGTAAATCTTAGATATCAAAGAACAGGAGCCTTGAGTAGTTCAGAGCAGTTCTGTAAAACAATTCAGAAATCTAAAAAAAGAAAAGTGATAAAATTGAAACCCGCAACATTTCACAAAATGGTCAATTAGGAGATCTGACTTCAGGAGGGAGAAGTGAAACATTAATATTGGTGAAGAGCGTATTAATTGTTTGCTGCAAGGTCAGAATATTTCTGTAAACAATTAAGCAAAAAACCTTTTTTTAACAGCTGTACTGTATTATATTAGGTGCTCCCTCCCTCCTCGCCAGCATGCTTTTCATTCTATGCAGGTGTGTGTATTTGAGGTGTGGATGTTCAGTGATCATATACTTAGAACTTTGTGACTCCTGCTAAGTAAATAACAGAATCAGCCATGAGAGTGAAGGCAGCACATGGTTAAACGCATGGGAGAAGCAGGGAGAGAATTAGTCACACTGTGAACTAAAATCTATATGAATAGATATAGCTACAGTGTGAAGGAGTCAGTTATTGGTGGCACTAGCTAATATTGATAAACTGGGCCACATTAACAAAGCTTTCACTGAATTGTTTTGAGTTTAAGCTTTGTAATTACTGCAGTATGAAATTACACCGAAAGTGTAGTTCTGTAAGCTAACACTGGCGGATTCAACCAGTGCACCACCCACGCCCTTTCCACTTGGCTTACCTACTATCCTGTTTTGCCAAAATGATTTTCAATTACTGTAAGTGGTAATGGATGGTGTTTGGTACACAGTAATGACAGGTGCACAAGCAATTACACAGGTGTGACATTTTACTGCAGAAACGAGGGAGCCAATTCCATAGCAGTTTGAATCATCCCTGCTTTTACTGTGAACTTCATTAGCTGGTTTACCAATACTCATAAAGCTCATTGTAAAATCTGGAATGGATAAAACTGCCATGCCTAGGGGTCTGAATTCCATTACCTTCCATTTTACTGGGGAGACAGGTGACACCACACAACATTCATGACATCATTTTCAGTCTTTACCTGTGTGATTAGCAAAAAAAAACACCAAACAGGATTCTCAAAGCTCAGAAACACACGGGCACCACACCCGCGTGTCAGCACAATTCTGACAATGGTCCTGTAAAACAGATTAAATAGAGTCAACATACTCAGGCATTTTTGACAGATTAGCAGAAAAAAAACATATTTAGAAGATATTTGATGGCATAGTTACAGTCACAACAAACCAAAAGGGAAGAAAACACATTACAAAATCTGGGAGCAGCTAAATGCAGCTAGAATATTATCTACTGTTGAATGACAGCCCTTCTCTGAACCTGTAGAGATTCTGTTCTGAAAGTTCTAAAACTGTTTTCAGAAAAAAATTAGTTTTCTGAAATCTTCCAGAAATCAGTTACTGAACTGACTGAAAAAGACAATTGTTTGTTTACAGTAGTACATTTTTAGTTCAGTGTTTAATTTATGGATGGTTCACCCATAGTTCTGAACACTTAAATCTTAAAGGATAGAAAATACTTTCCAGATCTTAAATACAGCCCGAACACGACCGGGGAACCAAGCCAGACCTTAATAACTGCAACAGGAGCATGTCTGTATACCCACACATATGAAATGTGGAGCTTTAAAAAACAAAAGGAAACAGCAACTCCCATTGTTTTATTTTTTTAATTGCAAACACATTGTACATGTGCATTTTTTATCAGCTTGGGTCCGGCTCCTATCTCGGTAATCTGCCACATTTTTGTTTAAGATTGGGGAAGGGCAGACATTTCTCATGAAGCCAGAACAAATGATCATGTTTACTGTGTTAGAATCAGCGAGGCTAAAGGAGTACCATGTGCTTCACTGTAAGCTGCTTCAAAAGTCAGCGACGAGTTGAAACAGAGAAACAAGGATTGCATGCTTTTGTTCTCCTTTTAACTGAATATACATTAAAACTGTGAGGCACATAATTGCAGTACCGTACATTTTTGCATGGATGCTTTGTATTTCTATCAATGTGTAGCAGGCAGAGCACTGAAGGTGTACTTGCTAAAATCCTACTTTCAGTAATCTTTTGTAATATTTTTATTCTCTCAATCATCATGCAGATTAAATTATCACTTTTCATTGAAGTCGTAGGCTGGTCATAATCTCCGAGTAGGGCCACACCCAGTTTTCTTCATGGCTCAAGGAGCCATGCTCCTGCAGTAGTACGAGTCAAATGCATGCACTTCATTGCAGACCTACCTCATACAAAACAGTCTCAGCATGCAAGCAGTAATAGAGTTACATACAAATACAGAATGGAGCCAAGTGTTCCAGCGGCCAGGACTTAAAAGCAGCAGCAGTCTAGGAACACTTACTGACTCTGAGTGTGCTGCTAAGTGTCAGCACATATTTTAATATCTCTAGATTGCTTTATCATACACTTGCTTTTCTCATGCCCCTTATAAAACCTGGTTTGCCATGTTTAATAATACACCCATACCTTGATATTCTTTACAATGCTTACCTTTGCTTTACCATGCGTTCACTATGTTTTATTACTCTTTGCTAGGCTTTTACTGTGGGAAACCTTTATAAGGGCTGTGTACTCAGAACGGGTGGGGGGAGGGGCTGATAGAAATACTTGAAAACATTCCAGTGCTCTATCCTGGAGCTCTTTTATTTATTTACTGTGAGCAAATGCATTTCATTTTTAGTTAACATTTCGTTGATAGTTAGTTAACATAAGTGACTTGAAAGAGCAAGGGTTGGGAGAGGACTTCATGTTTAAAAAACAGTTTACTGACAATTAATACGAAAACAGACATCTCTGCTTGTTAAAATCTCAGTAAGCTTGTTGTTAACAGTGATGTAAAAAGCTCCAATTAAAATAAAGTGCAAATACATTGAAATAAATGAAGAGCTTTGAGATCTGAATTAGTTTTTTTTCTGTTTGTTTTAGCGTCATTGCCAGTGAGATCAACGCCACACAACAAGAAAGACTGAGACAGGCAGCACCGTCCCCAGTAAAGGTTTGGGCCTTTTCAAGCTGTTCTCCCAAAAGGACTGACGTGTTTAGATTCCAGCAGCTATTGAATAGCTTTGCAGGCAATAAATGTCACCTAACGATGAGGATATAGTGTCTTGAACACTATTGAGAATGGCTTATCCAACAGGGAAGAAACTTGGTACAGACATTCCCTCATTATAGAAGAGTTCTGATTTTGACACCTAACAGTTGTAAGTGTTACTTAACATGCACTGCATGGTTCCACTGTGTATCTTCTGTAAACTAAGCAGGGATTATTTTATTGGGAAAGTAAGAAGGAAATTGGATATACTACACTTTTGTTGTATAGCATAATTAGCTGTATTTTTTACCCTAAATTGATCAAAGCAATGTTTACCTAAGCTAAACTGGTAAGAACCACCTCATGATGCTTGAGGAATCCCTTATTGCATTGGTGCTAGTTTTGGATCACAGTTCTGTCTTGACATTTCAATATATTTGAAATTTGTTTTATTTTTATTTTTTTCTCAGCAAAGACAAAATCCATTCAACGATTCGTCTGTCAGAGCTGATGCCCTCAGCGAGGGGCGAGACAACAGATTAACAAACGGAAAAGTGGCATCACATGAGACATCAAAAGGGGGTAAATGAATGGATTTACGTTGTTCAATGAATCTAATGTACCGTTAATCTGCGCCTAGATAAAGCAGTCTGCTGCAGTTTCATTTCCCGTTCGACATACCATTATATAATGGAAAACACTTAATACAGATTGCCGCCCTGTGCGCTCGTATGCAGTTACTGTGCACTGTTTACCATTTGTTTTCCCAAGCGCTGGTATTTAAAGATTTAAAACTACCACTTGCAGTTATTTATCCCAATATAGTACACTGTAATTGAAAGTGGGTCCTTGTTTTTTTAGTTTTTTTTGTATTTTGTTCAGATTTTTGTTTTTTCTAATGTGCGCAAGCCAGAATTGAAAACCCTTAGTTAGCATTTGTATTTTTATCAAACCATTTTATGTCCAAAAGGCTTTCCACTGAAAGTGTCGGCTCTACTAGAAATAGCAGCTGTGCGGTTAGAAATCTATTCCAGATGACATGATCATGTGCTATAGCCACCCTGCAGTTACATTTCAATTAGAAAAAACAGGAACAACAACTCAGAAACAGCCTGCAGATACAGGGGATAATTTATGTAATCCTTTATTATCTTATGAAAATGAAACACAAGTAAATTTGCATTGCTATTTTGAGATCTTAAATCCCTACATTCACATATAAATTGCGTGGCATTTTACTTTCTCGGTAGTATGTACTGGATCGGACTGTAAGTCACGTTTGGTGTGTTTTTTTATGTTTTATTAGGTGGCTACCTGTGGTTTACAACAGTACATATTGATAGTTCTTTCTTAGGAGAGTGTTTAGTGTGTGTGCGCGCGCGTGTGCGTGTGCGTGTGTGTGTGTGTGTGTGTGTTTGTGTGTGTGTGTGTGTGTGTGTCTGTGTCTGTAGGGGTCTCGTGTGGGGGCTCATAGTCTGACTATGATTTATTGTGATTGAACAGATCTTGATGCTGATTTCAATCTTGTCTTATCAGTATTAATACATGCAGTCTGTTTCTGAGAATACATAAAGAGATGTCATGCATTTATAGTATTCAGAATTTGGCAATTCTGCATATTCCTAATAATACAAATGTAAAATTCTATAAAAATTCACAATGCCATCGCAAGACAGGCCGTGGCATATGTCATGCCCATATTATCTAGAATGAGAATTCCTAATTTATTGACCTACTTTGGGCATCGAATTTCTAGATGAAGATTTGCATTTATAAACTACTGCTGATTTCATATTCCAAAACATGCTTGTAAACTGAAATAATCCATTTAAAGAATATTCTGAGAATATAGTGGAATTTAATATAAAGCGTCAACCATATTCTGAATACTATATTGTTCACCATATTCTCACACACGTCGGGCCATGAGAATTGACGGGCTATTTTCTAGCTAGGGGTGTGCAGAAAACTTCCCCTTTAAGGAAAAAAAAGCATTGTCTGTGTATTAGTTCTCTGGCTCCGGTATTTTTCCAGTTACCACCCTTGTAAATTTTCCAGGTGATCCTCCAACATATAAGATTACTGGGAGCTGCTGGTGACAGAAAAAAATTAATCCAGTTCCTGCACGGCCTATTAAAACACCTCAACATGTTTGCTAGCAACAACTGGGGATTTTACAAGGGCAGAACTACTATACCCACCCTTCATTCCAGCCTTAACAACTACCACATTCACCAATCTGCGTTTGCAATGCCTGATCATTCACAATTCAGGTCATTGAAAATGTTATTTTAACTTCATTATTTTAGCTGATCCAAACTCTATATTTTGTACTTGATCTGTATATTCTATGCATTGTGGTTCAAATTCAGAAGAGAAAACAAAGTTTTCAGAAGAACCTTTATGAAGCTTTTTAACAAGTGTGTAACATAACAAGGTATTTAAGATCCCATTTAGAGTTAAAAAAAAAAAAAAAAATAACATACTTGGCGGACATACTAAAAAAAAAATTCCTTGCAATAAAAGCAAGTGTGATTAGCTGATTCATTGAAAAGCCTGTAAGTAACCCTGCTTTCCTCTGGATGTGTCCAATGCAGCATGCACTTTGCTTCTAAACACCATGTAACTTGCTTCTTTAGTTTCCTGCGGGTTGCCTTGCATATGAATGGCTGCATGTTTCAAATAATATTATCATGTTTCATTTTAAGAACATTACATGGTAAGCACAGACAAACATCAGAAATGCTTTCGCAAATGTCCATACCAGATACATGCTACAGTTCTTCAGTAGAGAAGCAGACGAACAAGTAGCTGTGCCTTAGCCAAAGGCATCATCATAAACCATAGATATTACTCCTTCAGTACAAAGTGCAAACAGGTGCAGTTTAAATTGTCAGTCTGAATTGCCCACACCTCCTCCTGTCTTCCTTTCTTGTGGCACTGCATCTGAGCTGAGGGCCCGTGTCTTTGGATGGGCACACAGTCAACAGTGATGTGCATGGGCGAATGCAACCGGTCTTAAGGTGTGATCAGGTCTTCATTCGCTTTTCATCGTCTTTGTCCATTAACATATTAAAATCCAATGTAACAGGACAACAAACAGGGCCTTATGTGTAAAAGTCAATAGTGTGCCATGCATTAGCCTGGAATGTTTAGCTTGTTATGCAGTTACTGTTACTAATAATGCTTAAAGATTATGGTCAAGAAGGCATGTACTACTTTGCAAAGACAGATAAGCTGACATGCATGACCAGCCTGGGCCGTGCTTACAATTCAGATATTCCCTATTTAACCTGAAATATCCACAAGTTTCTTTGAGGAAATTTATGTAGACATTGGTTGTAGGAATTGGTATAAACACCAACAAACAATGAACTATCTTTGTACAAATAATATCCAGAATTACAAGAATTTAAAGTAATTAGACCAAACAAGATGTTACATCTCCAAAGGTTTGTCTGGTAAACTAGTTGTAATAAATACATTTTCACAAACACATTTTAATCTTCACAAACAAAGCTTTCAAGACCTTACCATAGTCGTAACACTTATAGTCTGTGTTTACGAGATAATGTGATACTCATCTTCCTGCAGTTTCATCTTTCCTGCTGCCCATGGTAACACTTGATTGGGTGTTACTTTATGCATCCGGTTGTATTCTGTTGGTATGTTCATGCCAAAGCAAAGAACCCCATTGTGTACTGTCTTGTGTCTTTGTCTGTCAGTGTGTTTTATCCATCCACATTGTTCCCCCTGTTTTTGCAGACCAGTTGTCATCACCCAGAGATACCGAATCCAGTATAGATTTACCAACTACAGAGAATTTCAGGCTGTCCCAAGGAATTGGCGCACAGGCTCCAGTGCCTAAAAAGAGGACTGTAGTTTACAATCCACAGGACTCAGAGTTAGGCAATGAAAGCCCCTTACAAAGACAGCAAAATAGGAGCGACCTGAACAACTCCGCTGGTGTTCCTAAAGGCATCTTGAAGCGCAATTCCAGCTCCAGCTCCAGCTCCAATGACTCTGAAATCAATCGTTTCAACAGCGGTGGCATTCAGGAGCCCCAGAGAAACAGAAGCATTATGTTACCAAGTGTCATCCCAGAAACCGTAGCTGAGAAGACCCTCCCGAGTGAGCAGAACACGGAGGGGTTCTCCCAAAATTCTATTGATAGAAAGCAAGTGAGGTTCTTGCCAGGAGTCAGTCAAAGGGATGCCACAGTGGCAGCCCAGCTAGTGGACGGAAAGGAAATGGGGGAGCACAGCTTGCTAGAGTCAGAATTTGCTGGAACTGCCAATGCCAAGACAGCTGAAGGAGCTGAAGGCAACGGGTTGCTCCAAAGCAAAACTTTTTCAACTTCTCGTGCTCCTGAAACCCTCAAAGTTCACCTTTCAACCTCTGACAAACCTCAGCAACTCGAAGAGACCTCACTGCCAGCTTCTTTCATCTCAAAGGAACAAAGCCCTTCCCTCCCGGAAAGCATGTGGCAAGCACAAAGCGGTAATAGGGTCACACATAATTATCAAGCCGTGGACACAAATGAGAGTCTGAGAAAGAGAGAAGTGACAGAAATGGCAAGAGTCGACATAAATCCTCCCCAGATCACTGTTGGTAAGCCAGCTAAAACAAATTAAGAAGCAAAAGTGGAATTCAATCAATCAATCAATCAATCAATCACTCAATCAGAACTGGTCATCCTTTAATTATAGCAATACTGACTATTGGAAGCTGTATTACATGCTCAAAGGCATACTTCAGTATTATAGAATAGAGTTAAAAAAATAACAAGTAGGCAGATGTTTTAGCAGGGTAATGCGCTCACCAGTGTAGTCTTGTAGCTTTACTTCAGAAGGTATGATTGATTATGTATGATACAGAGGTAGAGAGCAGCTTGGACATTACATGTCCTTACAGTATTAGGACAGGATAGTTTTTGGGATTTTTTTTTGCTGAATCACTTGGCATAAGATTTAAAGCTCTAAAAACTTCAAACATCTGCTTCTGTTGATTTTCATAATTCTGTGTACTAACCCAACAATGACTAAACTAACCTTTCATACATGTACAACATGCGTCATATCTATACATGGCAAGTTTACTAATGGTGAGTGGTGGAATGACTCAAGATCCTTTCAGTCTTCTTTGATAACAGATTTAAAGGATTTATTTTCATTTAGTGGTGATTCTTATAGAAGTGGGATTGAATGTTGAGGTTAATTCTTAAGGTCATTCTTAATGTAGTATAAAAAAAAGTTGCAAATAAAAAACATCATTTGTCTGCTTTGCAGGTCAACATGAATTTCATGCTGAGTCCCCTCTGGTGTCCAGTCTACAGCCTGTCAGTGCTGTGAAAGGTAAGTCTCTAAACGATTGGGTGCAAATCCATGAGAGACCCAAGGCTCCCAAGCCTGACCCACAAAGTTTGAATCTCACGAGGGAGGCCAGTGAATCCATATCTAAAGTGCTAGAGTGGTTCAGCAGGAGCACTGAAAAACTAAGGTCTTCTGTTGATGAACGGGAGTATGTACCCGACCATGCAGAACCAGAGCTTCATCTAGACCCATGTTTTGAAGCCATTTCCTCCGAAAAGAGAGGGGAGGTAAACAATGGCTTTTCCCAACATCGTCCCGGCGGTCTACAGTCAAATGCGCTCAACTCTTCCACTGTTCCAAAAACTTTTGAAGGGGAGGTTGAGGAAGACTATAAAAGAAGGTTGCCTGTGGTGGAAGACATTATCATTCCTGAGACAAAGAAACGGGAGGTATCATCACTGTATGACATGGTCCAGTCCATTGTGGACACAAACATGGCAGGTCAACTGAGGGAGGAGCCATCGTCCAGTAAAACACTTGAAGGAAATGTGGAGGAACAGTCTTCTTTCCAAGTAAAAACCACTAAAGATGATTACACAAGAAGCACACCAGTGGTAGAAGAACATATTATTCCTGAGGTGAAGAAACGCGATGCACAATCACTGTATAACATGGTCCAGTCCCTGACCAATACAGAGATGGCAGATCAACCATGGGAGATACCGTCTTCTGGGAAAATAGTTGAAGGAAACATGGAGGACCAATCTTCTTTGAAAGTGAATGCCAGTAAAGAAGATTTCATAAGAAACACACCAGTGGTAGAAGAACATATAATTCCTGAGATAAAGTCAAATGATGCATCATCACTATATAACATGATCCAATCTATGGTTGACATAGAGAGATCTAATCAACCAACAGAAGAGCCATCAGTGGATGAAGGTGATCAATATGAAGCATTCTCATTTGAAGAATATGATGTAGAAGAAGAACCTGAACCTGATGGCACGTATGAAATTGCACACACTGCCCATGAGGAGAAAAATGTGTTTGATATTCCGGACACTGTTTTGAGGGAATTAGACATTGAAAAAGAAAAATCCCCAAGAGAAGTTAATGAAAAAGAATCAGCAAAAAAAATAGCCAACTTAAGAACATTCTGGGAAAAAGAGAACAGTGCACCTAAAATAACAACAGTGAAGAAGTTAGATTCCCCACAGGAGGAACAAATAAACAGGAGCAGTTTTCAGGAATTTGTTGAGCATGAAAACAGCGCGTTGAAAAATAATGCAAACCCTAGTACAGCACAACAGGATTTCACTTTTCAGCCTCATGCACATAAAAATAGGGATGAAATAGGAAATTATGAAGGAAGCAGGGTTAAGGATGCTGAAGAATCTTCTACTCCCTCCCTACAATGGAGAACTTCATTTGATATACCAGCCTCCAGTGAGGATCAGACTGAAATCGTACATGCATCTAAATTCTACTGTGACAACTCTGATATCGAAGATGAAGACACCATTACTCCAGTCGAGGAAGGCAGGAACTCCATTTCACTAGAAAATAAGCCACTGACAGAAGTTGAATGCATAGAGAATAGCACAATCACCCCTAAATCCATTCATTTAGGTGGGGAAGTGTACACTGTGCAGTCCAGTGACGAAGATAAAAGCAAGGATAATCACAATTCAGTGTATTTGTCAAAATATACTACACATGTGAAACAAAGCAGTCCAGTACCGCTTGTGCAAAACGTCTCAAGCAAAGAAGACAGCCAGATGGGCAAAATAAGGAACCTGAAGTCCTTCTGGGAGAAGGAGAAAAGCGAACCCAAAACCATTGCTGTCAAACAGAAGGTTGCCAAGGAAACTGATGAATCTAGAAGCAAAGAGTTAGGTAAAAGATTTGCCACCTTGGAGTTAGGTCTCAGCATGAAAGAGAGTGAACCTGACCATGGTTTTGACAGATACGGGGCATCCTCGGTTTCCAGTCAAAAGCCCCATTTCACAGTTCAGACAATGAAGGATAGAATGCAAGGTGAACATAAGGATCGCATTACTAGCTCATCACAATTTCAGAACCTCAAGGACTTCTGGAGTAAAGGACCTGAAGACCTAGGCAGGCCAACTCTTATAACGATGGCTCCCTCTAACACTGACAATACATCTGGTGATCTAGAAAGCACAAGTCCCACTAGCCATGGGCCAAAGATTCAAGAAACAGTTAACCTGTTGCGACAACAGCAGCTGTCCCCTACAGAGGAAAAGAAGATATTAAATCCCCGTTTTTACCCCAAAGTTCTGCCCACAGAAGCTGCAGAGATTCAGGTCAAATCCTTTCGAGGGGAACAATGCCAGATTCCCAGAGATCTTTCTGAACCTAAGAAAGAACAGTTGGTGGAATATGTGGAGAAATCAACATGTCCTTCCAGCATAGATCATGATGCCCTAAACATGAGTTTGCAAGGATCACTTTCAGAGATCTCCAAGAGTACACTGCCTTGTCCTCAAGATCTATCTGTGGATACCAATTCTGAGAAAAAGAAAAGTGAGATAGCATCAATGCATAGTACAGAGCTGAGCTTGGGGGATGAAGGCATGTCCTATACTGAAGAGCCGTATTCCAGGAGAATCTCTGAGCGAAGTGACGATGCTTATCATTCCAAAGAAGGGAAGGACAGGGCACAAGATGAAAGCAGTGTTTACCTCCCAGAGGAGCTCGAGCCCAAGCTGAATGTGGTTCCAAGTGTTTTAAGATCTAGCACGCCTGTAAAAAGCGAGGACAGTCCAAGCCAATCAAGAGCGGGTGTACTGCAGGCTGCGGCTTCTTTCAAACACAGAGAGAGCGAAGACGACGAAGGCTCATCCCGGGGCACAGCGTCTGACAACACCTGGTCTTATACCGGTACAGAGCATTTCACAAGTTCAGCTTGTGAGCTTTACATTTCTTGTTTCTTTTTCAAAGCGGGAAGAATGTGTGAATGTGATTTGATCAAATAATTACAGATATGATTTAGGTGGAAGCAGGGTTCAACGCCCGGTAATGAAAAGGGGTCTGGAAGCCTGGTCTTGACACCTTAGTGATAATATAATAGAAATAGTTGGAGAATACTTTTTGTTATATAGTCATTGCTCTGCCTGTTTATAAAATAGAACAATTCACTTGCGTCAGACTGTAGTGATCCTGCATATGTATTTACAGATCTTTCATTTCAGCACAATGCAGGGTTTGGACAAAAAATGTAAACACTTTTCCTGAACATTGTCGACAAGATCTGACAAGTCTACATGTGACAGTTACTCAAAGATTACAGCCTTCTTACATATTGCAAGTATTTGCAAGCATTTTTTAGTCCAACCCCATGCATATCGTGTTAAAGAATAAGTAGTGGGTGGGGTTCTGAAAAATATAGCGTTCCACATCCCCATGTGCTGCTACAACTGTTTAAATAACGCACTTGTAATTGTTCTTTTCATTGTTAACATCCTGACAACTTTTTACACTTATAACTTTAAAGTCTGTTTCAAAGCTCTTTTCAAAATGTCTGCTCTAGTGCACTGATAGTGTAAGGATTATTATCCACATTGTCAAACAGGAAACAGAGCAAACACGATCCATGACGTGGTATGGAACAGAAAAGCCAGAGTGCTTGTTATGTTATGTTTTTTTACATTTTCTTTATTGCTCTTCCTGCAGTTATTTAGAGCAGGGTTTCCCAACGCTGGTCCTGGGGACACCCTGTGTCTGCTGGTTTTCATTCCAACTGAGCTCTCAATTACTTAACTACACCCTTAGTTGAACTGATAATTTGTTTAATTAGACCTTTTTAATTGTGTTCAGATCTTAAACAGTTGCAGAGTTCAAGTTACTTATAAAATGTTATAGTTAACTTGAAATCTGCAACTGTTTAAGAGCGGAAAACAAGTAAAAAGGTCTAATTAAGCAAATTATCAGTTCAAGTAAGGGTCCATTTTGAAAAGCTTTGAAACAGACTTTAAAATTATAAGTGTAAAAAGTTGTCAGGATGTTGTAGCAGCACTTGGGGACGTGTAACGCTATATTTTTTGGAACCCCGCTCCTTACTCTTTAGTGGTGTGCACTACACAGCCATTATAACAAATTGTGAAATACAAAAGGTAGCTTTGCTCGTTTCTTATTTCACTTTCTGGATTGTGGATAGTACCAAAATATATTATTTCGAAGCCAGTCTTATTCTGTTAACCCTGCTTCTACATTTCAAATGCACATTTGAGAATAATCTAATGAATATAAGATCTATCGATAAACCCTTTGAGACTCTTACAACTGCTGATAACTAGTCAATGTACAGACACAGAAGTGTCTCTACGGGTGTGACATTATTATTATTATTATTATTATTATTATTATTATTATTATTATTATTATTATTATGAAAACTGCTTAATGTGGTCATGTTTGTATACTCTCATATTTATCAGTACATGATTCACTGATGCATTTTTTTTTGTATTGGTTGTAATGCAACTATTAATTACAATCTACACTATTAACTTGTGATTCTAATGAGCGGTTTCCACTGTTCTTTATTAGTATATATAATAATACTTCTGGTTACTTCTGAGTCTCGAAGGGTTTTGTTCACTGGGCATCTTCTAATGTAGAACCAATCACTTGATTCTGCTTTTTTTGCCACAAGAGCATAATTTGGTTGCTTTGGTGGTCTTGTTTTTCTGAATCAATGCAGAGTTTTGGGCACTCTCCTTGTGTTAAAAAAAAAATCATTTGCCAGTCCATAACCCAGCACATGTTTTGTACAGGTATGGCCAAAGGTTTCGTTAACTTATTTTGCTTCATAAAGTTGAATGAACCCTGCTAAATAACACTACGTCAACATACTGAATTAAGTACCGCTTTGAAGTTTTCCATATACTTAATGAAAAACTGATACAGATTAAAAAATGTGACATTTTTAAATCTGTACTATTATTATGGCTTCCAGTAGACTTTTGCAATATCATTTTATAGTTCCTTTGATTACATGATGTTAAATAAAATACCTAAATTATAATTTTTTTTAATTATGTCTCCATTCTAAAATTCTAGGTGATGCAAAACTTTTGGCCACAGCTGTACTACTAGGTGCATTTTGTACTGATTCAAAGTTAAAGTTTATCAACAAAATATATCTATATATATATTGTCATATATCTGGTCATAAAGTTAGCATCTATCGGTGTAGTCTGTGTGATATTAGTTTTAATTTAAAAGAGCCTTCTGTTGCTTATGTAACAGAATGGCAAGGGCAAGGTGTTTATCTTTGATTGGTGGTGGTAACAGTTTCTTTTATCTGTTGACCTGATCTAGTCATAGGAATCTGTTTAATGATCTGAGCAGTGTTGGTAATTAATACCCCTTGACCTCAATGGTAGAAGACAACATAATTACATTTGTGGTACAACAAAAAACTTTTGAAGAACTTTCTTTCAGTTGTCTGTAGTTTTTATTGAAATACTTTAGCTTTGTGGGTCATTCCACTGATTTTAAAATGACTCAGAAGCTTATTAAGTTCTTATTCTGTTTGATAACAACAGGGGGTAATTCATACCACAGCTGTTTAGAGCAATACAACTTGGAAGTAATAGTTTAGAAAACATAAATGTGGACTATAGAGCTGTTAGAACACAAATAGTCCATAAAGGTATTTTAAATATTGTAGCATTTCATTAGATTTACAAAATCTCCTCTGGAAATGATGGACTTTCTATTGACGTGACGTATTGGAGTATAAGATTAGAGTGCGTCAGCAATGCTTTTCATTTAGTGCATTAGTTACTCAGACCCTCTCTGAAGTCTTTCAGTGCAAACCTTACATGTTTGCAGAGTTCATGTTGTTTAATTTGTGGCAGGTTTTGATGAAGAGAATAACCCCGTTATGATGGCCCTGAGAAGAAGTGCGTCAAAGCCCATGTCTTCTTCCAAAAGTCTAGAGGACATTATGTCAGCCTCGTCAAGTGAGCATACACCCTTGCCATTGCCATAGCATATAAGCTGAGCAAACCACAGTCACAAAGTACCCCCTTCCACTTTGAAATACCAATTACCACTCAACCCTTAAAAACAAAGGTAATAGCTAAACAATATATTGCTAAAGTATATTTTTGTCTGAAATAGCTTACACTTTCTAAGTGCTGTTATTTACACTTGATACTGATTGGGTTTATTTTCTGCAAAGCGCCATCTGGTGGCTCAGCATTTCAGTTTTACAATTTTTTTCAAATAAAATGTCAATGTTTCTCCCAACGGTAAAGTCACATTGCACCTTTCAGTTTATCACATTCAGTTTGCCAGCATGGCTGCACTTATAGTTCACATTTCTTTATTTCTTTACAGGAAAATGAACAAGTATATATTACTTACCCACTGCAGTGTTTACCTGCTCTGTTTTGTTCCCTAACCCCTGTAGTGTACAAGTGTTTTGCTTCACTGTTCTATTGATGTGGGGAAGAAATTTACAGCTGCACCATAGTTTCCCAAAAGAATGGATGAATCAGAAAGAAAATCTGTTTAGCTCCGCAAAGAAAGCAATGAGCAAATGTCCTTTGAATAACTGTTGTCTTTTCCTTCTTAACAGACGAAAGAAGTCTAAACAATGCCAGAGGAGAATTAGTACTTAGTGCAGAAGATGGTAAATATTTCATTTTATCACGCTCCTGTACTTGTGAATATATGCAAGGGTTTCTATCATTGTTTTTTATTATTTGTCCAATACCTGCTTTATCCTGTACTTTCTGGATTGTAGCAACAGTTGAGTTTTCTTTATCATCAAATTTTCTTTAATGAGTTGTTTACACTTCTAAACAGATCAGCATTCCAAGGTTCAACAAATCCCAAAAGAAATCATGTCAGGATGTGAGTAAGACACAGCCGTCCTCTGTATACAACAACCAAGACTAATATAATTAACAAAACTCTGCTAACGCTTGGTTATGTGCCAGTTTAAACTAACACCAACACTTCAAGCCAACATGTAGCCATTCACTCAACACTTACTCACTTCATATGCTTCAACAGGAAGAGTTCTGGTATTAGCTATCTTCACCGGCCTGAGTAAAATGCACTAAAAGCATCAATGTTACATTGCTGAGACAATCATGTATTTAATATAACAGTAGCTTGAGCATTATGGGATGCATAAAGATGAATGTAGTGCCTGCACTGAGAGACAGCCAGTGAGTTATCAGTATAGCATAAATAAGGTGCTAAGCTGCCATTATACTGAGTGATATGAAAAATAGCTTTCTAAGAATTAATTCCAACAACATAATGACCTGGTGAATCACACGGTTTCAAATAACGCTGCATTGCTTGAAATAAGACTTAAAATGACCACGTTTTGCAGTTTAATTTAGAATGTTATGTATAAACCACTTGCTCAGTTCTGATACGGCCTGGTTTAGGACCTCTTCTGCACAGGTTATTGAGAGTGTTAGAATCTAGGGACATAAGCTACCTGCCTGCCTGTCTATGTGAGTACACAGCTGTATGAACATGCAGTGGTTACAGGTCACGGTGATCTCTGTTTTCATGATGCTGTTTACAGTCGTGGCTGTGTATGTTTGTTACTACATTCTAGTTTTGCATAACTGCCCTTAATCTACTGCTATATATTTTTCAATTTGAAGTGGAATTACTTTTGTTTTTTTAGAGCTCTGCTGATCATCTGACTAATATTGCTTGAAGGATTAATCGAGGCATCATGAATTTGTATGTAACCCTATACCCCTTTAAAACTGCTGCACCAGGAGTAGGCTCCCCCTGGTTATTAGTTCAGACCTGTAATACAGAGATTAACCCACGGTGCTGCAACTGTTTATAGCAGCTGACACAGACACAAGCTTGATAAAGCAGAGAGGCGAATGGCTGTTTTCAAACACCATGCAGTAATGTCTCCGAAGGTTTCTGGAGTACGCATGTATAATTAATAGGGAATGTGTTAAAGTGTGCTGTGCTGTGGTTTTAGTTTCCACAGTGCCTTCCCACCCAGTCTCGCTGTCCTTGGATTCAAAGAAGATGAAGGAAATGAGCATGTCGGTGCCTGCTTTCCTGCAGCAAGAGGTAACAGCATGTCTGGGAAAAGGGTCTGCTCAGTGACATGATTTATTGTACTGGATGCATGGCATTTTATTATTGAACTTTAGAACTGGTATGTGTGGTGTGTGTTCTTGTTATCTTGTTTTATGAACAAAAAAAAAAAAAACCCTGCAACATTCTTTAGAAGTCAGCTAGACTAGAGTAATCAATTAATAACACGGAACTCATACATCATACATTTTTTAGATAGATGACAGATCATTTGCGGAGTGGGGTGAGAATATATCACAGGTTAAAGGATTGATAAGTGAGAGTGTGCAACTTAAATACGAAGACTATGAAGAGATGAATTCTGGCTCCGGCTCAAAACAATTCCCTTTCTGGTTTTGTTTTTTTCTCTAATCCTGAGACTCCATTCATAGACGCATGTAATCGTGAATCAGCTTTTACCAACATAACCTGATATTTTGGATATTGTAATTCAGTTTTCTCCTGATAAGATATTAATATATTAAGTGGCACATCTAACCTATCGTGCAGTTGTCTGTTAGCTGAGCAATGGCTGAACCCCCGTCTCTTACACAGCTGTTCTTATTGTTTGTATGCTGTCTTGTAGAGCGATGGGACTGACTCAACCTCAGAAAGCAGTTTCCACATTGGCAGACACAAGAAGACCGCCAGCTCTCTAACAAATCTTAGCAACTCCTCTGGCATGGCATCAATGTCCTCTGTATGTTGACCAAACACCCAAAGCTTCTTTTAACAACACCCAGGCATAGCTTTTTAATTGTGTCTAACCTTGCTTTTGTTTTTATTAATGTAGACCAGGAACAGACAGTGTTGTTGTGTTATTCTAATAAAAATCCGAATCATACTTTATATATTTGGATCGACTGACACTGACCAGTAATTTGCCTCTTTTAGCATGGACAGCAGAAAGCGTCATCCGGTCTGTGCTTGTTTATTTCTCCTTGCTCTGCTCTTTAGAGCTGAACATGTCAAGTGATGGACCAGTTTATGTACAGTATATGTAACTGTCATTATGTTAAACCTTCCGTTTGACCAAATAACTATATACTATATACAAAATATTGATCTGGTCTCAACCCTGACATTTTCTTAGCTTGTTTAAGTGCCTGGCTTGACAAAGTGGTGGTAACTTCTACACTTTTACGCAACTTTCGCACATTTTTCTTTTCGTGAATTAGAAATACACTGTACAAAAACTCACAATGTTATCTGACAAGATTCTGCCTGCATTAACATTATTTCTTTCTGTCGGGGAGGGGAATTAGAAGCGCTGTATTTTGCAGATCTGGGTCTGCTTCTTGCATTGAGTAGAAACATGATCCTAATCTGCGGATCTGTTTGTGTCTAATAAGTACATTTCTAACGAAACACTATGTGCAGAACGTAATGTTTTTAAATGATAAGATCCACACACTGCAGTTGAGGTTGTGGTTTGTTTTTAATTTGGGTTCAAGTCTCATTCTTTGCTGCTGGTCTGTATACACTAAGGCTAGTCTATTGAGAGTCACCCCATTAGAAAGTAAATCGCTCCAAAGGTCAGTTAAACTTCTGATGTTTACCGTCACCCTTACATTTTTATAAACTTGCAATTGTTTTAAGTTAAGCTGGTAGGACTTTTCTGCTCAGCTGCTCTTTGTTCATTATGTAGTCTGTATGAACATGGTAAACCATGAAGGGGCACTGGAGTTATTTAGTCATTGCTGTTGGTATGTGTGCTATTATGAGATATGACATCCATAGGTAAACATGTTCTCATAAACCACTCTATTCATATTGTACAGCTGTTTTATGTGTTATTCTTTTCCCGATTTCCCCTAAAATGCAAAAGGTCAGCAGTAGTGTCATGAGTATCTACAGTGGAGATTTCGGAAACGTGGACGTCAAAGGGAACATACAGTTCACCATCGATTATGTGAGCCAGTTGAAGGAGTTCCATATCTTTGTGGTCCAGTGCAAAGACCTGGCAGAGGCAGATGTAAAGAAACACCACTCTCACCCGTAAGCACTGGCCTCCTATTCTACCATGTTCCAATACGTCAGCAACAGCAGCTTAAACGCAATGGTTTGAAATTTTTATTTTTATTTTTTCTGTCAAATTTTCCAGGTATGTTAAAAGTTACCTGCTCCCCGATAAAGCTAAAATGGGCAAAAGGAAGACAGCAGTGAAAAAGAAGACTTTGAACCCAACCTACAATGAGATACTGAGGGTGAGTCAGGGGGAGTTCAGGGAAAGGGGATGCATTGAAGCCTGATTTCTTCAAGTCTTTGTAAAAGTTTATCTAGTGTAGAATAGTATTATCAGCATAGCAAAAGGACATTATCCCTAGCCATGTGTGGGCATGGTAGTTGCTGAGAAACATGTTAAAGCAAGTTAAGACATTAACATAAAAAACACCATACTGTGAGTTACACATTTTTGGAAACAGAGGTACTTACTGATTACATACAAACTCCTGGGGCTCTTTTAATAGGAATGCTTTATTTTCAGTGGGGTGGCTAGCATAGTACTTAATTTGATTCCTCCCCCCCCCTCCCCCTCCACCCGCAGTACAAAATTGACAAGGAGACCCTCATGACCCAAACACTCAACTTGTCTGTTTGGCACAATGACACTTTTGGACGCAACAGCTTCCTGGGTGAGGTGGATGTGGACTTGTCGACATGGAACTGGGACAACAAGCAGATGAACTGGTTCCCACTTAAACCAAGGGTATGATTCAGAGTGCAGGCTTCTGTCACAATGATAATGAACAGGCCTAACAATGTGTCTTAAAATAACTAACAATAATAACTACATTAGTTAAGATATATTTCACAGCCAAAAAAAATCCACAATGCTTGAGTGGGCAACTTTGAATAGTTAAAGTCTATTTGTCAAGCGACTATCAAGAGTTCAAGTTAAACCAACACAACCCCCCAGCGATCTCAAATAAAGTCACGCACAGATTAGAAGAGAACATTTTCTGTATTTTATTAGGTAACATCAACTGAGCTGTTACAAATATTCCTGTTTTTGAAATAATTCTATGATCAAAGTTTGATTCTGTGTTTATTTGAATTATTCATGTTTCCCGATACAGGCTCCCTCAGGCAGCCAAAACCTGGAGCACAGAGGGGAGATGAGAATAGCCCTCCGCTTCATCCCACAGGTCTCCCAAAGTGAGCAACTGCAGTGAAATGAAGAGCAACTGCGTTACACCAAAGCATCGCTAAAAAAAAAATACAAATCCTGTATTGCTGTACTCTACAGAACAACCTTTTGAATTTACTGCAGCTGAATCTTAAATAGCCCATAGCTTCAATTGACAATGCTGGCAGGTGTACAGACCCCACTTACATAACCTGTGAAACCTGGCCTATGGACTTGGGATATACATTTTCACATATTTACTGTGATTTATTTTAACTCTGGTGTTTTCTTGTCCAGGTAAAAAGAAGCCCAACACAGGGGAGGTACACATCTGGGTGAAGGACTGCAAGGGCTTGCCAGCGCTGAGGGCAAGTGGCGTCGACCCCTTTGTAAAATGGTAAATTGGACTTCACTCATATATTGAATAGAGAGTGGCAGTGCACTGTGGCCCTTATTTTTGCCAGGACCGCCACTGTAGAAATTGTCTATCTCTGTTCCCCTTCCTCACTGTGCCATAGGAGTTTGTTTTGATGGGTTAAATGCAGTTCTGTGTGTTTGAGATTTGCCGTGGTGGATGTTAAAGGAACCAAGACAGTCTAGAACAGTTTCGAGAACATTTAAATGTTGATCAAAAGAGTATATAAATACCAAAGATTACCCATTAGATGAATGATTTAACCATACAAGCATTTATTTTGAACACCTAGGGGTGGGTACATATTGTTTTAGCTGATATGAACAGGAATAAGGGAGTGGCCACAATGTTTAGTCAATGAGACATGCCCTACATTACTGTAAGAAGGCAGTTGTATTATATACACTGGAACACAGCATGTAAAAATGTAAGACCACTGAGGTCTTAAAAGATTGTCATTTCATTTTTGTAGTTAGACACCACCTTTCCTTCTCTTTGTATATAATGTAATTAACTCATAAATCTACTTTCTGTATAAAACATCAATTTTCAAAAACAATTAAATATTGCATTCACAAAAAACAAAACAAAAAAATACCTAATATATTCTCTCTCTCTCTCTCTCTCTCTCTCTCTCTCTCTCTCTCTCTCTCTCTCTCTCTCTCTCTCTCTCTCTCCCCCTCCAGTTCGGTGCTCCCAGACACCAGCAGGAAGAGCCGTCAGAAGACAAGGGTTCTGAAGAAGACGTCGAACCCCCTTTTCAATCATACCATGGTGTATGATGGGTTCCGGCCTGAGGACCTCAAAGAGGCCTGTGTTGAGTTGACAGTGTGGGACCACGACAGGCTGGTCAATCATTTCCTGGGAGGACTGAGGCTTGGCCTTGGAACAGGTATGGGATTTGTATTGCACTGTTGAGCTTCATAGCTGTATGCGATTGTTATAATAAAGTGTGTAATCATTGCAAGCACACATTGGCTTTATGTGTTGTGTTAGGCAAACACCTTTCTAGTCCAGCCCTCTTCCTGTGTGGGTTTAAAAATGGTAATGTTTTGGCAAAACAGTGCACAGCTATGGCCAAAGGTTTTGCATCACCCTATAGAATGAACTTAATTTTGCTTCATAAAGTCAAATGAAATCTTGCTGAATAATGTTACCTTAACATATTGAATTACACACCGCTTTGTAGTTTTCCATATACTTAATGAAAAACTAACAACAATTAAAAAATGTGACATTTTGAAATCTAACATGAAATACTGTGCTACTGTTGTGGATTCTGCAATATCATTTAATATATATATTTTTATTACATTATGTTAAATAAAAACAATCTAAAATTATGTTTATATATATATATATATATATATATATATATATATATATATATATATATATATATATATATATATATATATATATATATATAATTATGTCTCAATCCTACAATTGTAGGTGATGCAAAACTTTTGCCCATAGCTGTACATGTTAAAAAAAGAGATGAACATGTAACGTGGGTGCAAGTCTCGAATAAAAGGGCAAAGAAAAAGCTTGGTGTTGATACCCACAGTATTTCAGCTCCTAATCTCTACCTACATTTCCAGGTAAAAGTTATGGGACGGCAGTAGATTGGATGGACTCGATTGCGGATGAAGCAATGCTGTGGGAGCGAATGATGGACTTTCCCAATGAATGGGTGGAAGATGTGCTGCCTCTGAGAATGTTAATGATGGCAAAATAAACAGGAGGACAATTAATGATTGTATTGTTGAATAACGGCACAGCAAGCCTGCTATCTGTCAGTACACTGAAAATGTGTGTATTTTTTTTTAAAAGAGATTCTAAACACTATTTTGTGCTTGGGGAAAAAATATGTATTGTATGCATTTCAAAATGTCTAAATATTAAACTATAAATCTTAGCAATAAGTGGGTTTTAACAAAAGAGACATTGCTGTAATCGCTGTTTGTATGCAATTTTAAATGATGCATCAAGACAGGATTTGGTTTTAAAACTGCACACAGGTTTACAAGTTCATAATGTTTACTTGACTTGTTGTAGATAATGGCTTATTAATTTTCTTTTTTAAAGTAAACGTATCTGGCAAGTAACTACTGTGACAGTTATATGCTTTTTTCCTTATTATTTTTGGGGTGGTATACAGTGGATTTATTATCGGGGATATAAAACCAATGCAGTACAAGGACTATTTTACTGGAATAATATTTTAACTGCCAAATGTATCTATAAATAAAGTTTCACAGAACTTTAATTGCTTCAAGTGTACAGAACGTTATTTTCTCAATATACTTATATGTCTCAATATGGATATACAGATCTTTACTGATGGTTAACGGGCTCAGGAAGATGTTTCCTTGAAGTTAACTGGACTTTGCTTTTTACCTAAATTATAATCTCTATGGGGTCTCTTTTTAGTGCAGGTACTAAAATTATATACTTATGCCAGAAGTGAAACTTTGGAGGTTTTCCTCCAGCCAGTACTTTTACAGCTTTAACCCTCAACACAGTTTGTTCATCCAGTCTTTCTAAAGTGGAATAATACAGTTGTCTAAACTCATCTATAAAAAGCACAGCAGCTTCAACATCGTATTTTCACAATAAAACCCACAAGATAAATTGATAGTTTTTAACCTTCTATGAAGCATGCACTTTTATCAAGCAGCTGTAGCTTGCCAACCATCACTTGAAGTTTAAATTGATTCCTCTGGGTTGTGAAGCATC
>NC_054563.1:3580850-3605850 GCF_017654505.1 Polyodon spathula
TTATTTTTTTAACATTTTGACCACTTTTTAAACATTTTAAATTGCATTCCCTGCCTCAAGATGGCTTCAGATATACTGTAAATCCATTTCAGTTACATATGTGAGCAGGAGGATGATAGAAAATGTAGTCCTGAGAGGTCCATGTGGTTACATGCAAAGCCACCCTGAGGCAGGGAATGCAATTTAAAAGTTGTATCTTGTATCTATACATGATATACAGTAAAACAAAAACCAATGCATAATACGTTAAATACAGTGGAAAGTGCAGAATACATGATAGCAGCATAATACATGAAATAGTAGCGACAACACAGCAGCTAATGGCAGATATCAGGCTTAAAGAACATGGAAAGCAAGACTGAACAGTTAATAGAGAATAGAAACATACTAATATAACAACTACCTAGCCTAAGTTTAATTAATCGTATTTCTAATCTACCAGCGGCTTCTGTTGCATACCCGTCGCTGAAGGTAGACCAGACCGTGGGTCAAACCAGTGTTCATGTTGGGCTGCGTATTTTTTTTTAAATCAATGTCGTCCTTCTGGAGTCCTCTGAATGCATTTTAATTTGTTTGTTTTTTAAACCATTTAAATGCAAAACCATAACAAAACATGTATACAGGCTTTATTTATTTATTATTTGTCCTGCAGTTGCTTTTAATTCATTTTTTCTGCACATACTACTTCTTTTGCATATGACTGTAAACCTCCAACACTAGTACGTACAATACTCTTATAACTGCCTATTATAATAAATACAAATAAATAAAACCTGTGACTTACTTGTTAGTCAGTCAGGCAGTGTACAATGCGGTACTTATTTTCTGCTTGTTTTTCTTTTTCACACGGATATTGGGACAAAACGCTTTTATCCATCCTCTCGCAATTGATTCACATTTGCCAACTTTTAAATCACGAACATCCAGTGGTTTAGCCCCACTTTTGAATCGATCAATAGCTTTAATTTTTCTTCTAAGACACTTTTTTTATGCAATAATGAGGAACTCAGCAAATTCAACCACAAAATCAAATGTTTAACTTTCTAATAAGGCTAATTATATTAGAGTTATTTTATTTTTCGTCATGTTTAATTTCAACTAGAAGCGAACAGCGTATTTTTCTAAATTGGAAAACGTTGGTATCACCTACATACATAGTTTTAATAGGCTACATTTTGTCAGCTAGCCTTTCTACGCATGGTTTTCATTGGTCGCATTTGGTCAGCTGTGTAAATGGTTTCATTGGGTGGAAGTGAAGCGATGTTTGCTTTAGTCAGTGCTTCTGTACAATACAAGTATACGACTGTATCATGACTTTGTAGTCGGTAATAAAACAAAACATAAACACAGTTGTAGTCTATGGGTGGAGGGTGGGCTCGAGTCCCCTGAGGCCCCCCAGGTTGTGCCCCTGGTTTCACGTTATGTTTTTAAACTTCAAAAGTATATTAAACAGAAACGTGCGTCTCTAATTTACATCTCCAGCTTCTGATGAATTTATTACAAACCTCTCGAGCTTTGCTCAATTTGCAAAGCACGTCTATCATTTGCATATATGCTTTCCACCTCATTATGTTCCTCTGCAAGGACTGAATAAATATGGGCTGTAAATGCCGCTTACTCTTATTTCTCTGCCGTTTACCACAGACAAGTGCTGCAGCTGACCACCTCACTTGGCTGTAAGAGTTTTTCTTATTTTACCTGGTAGAAGTAAGTGGGTGTGTCTGCACCTCTAACCCACTCCATTATGTAAACATGAATCAGCAACTACATTGCATTTGAGTTAGAGGCCGGGGTCACTCAGAGCAACACTATAGTGGATTAGAGCTGCAGGATTCCATACGGTGAGCCTGCTGTACACTGAATTAACGCATTGAAAAACACCAATAGAGAGCCCTGTGAGTCTTGTCTGTAACACTAAGTGCAGACAGCACAGGGCCTGTAGGTTTTGTTCATCTCTCAATGCACCCTATCCCCCTCTGGCATAGGGTTATCCACCAGGAGTGGTGGGTAATTAATGGAGTTTGACGGCAAAGTCATCTGTCACAGCCATGTTATTTGCCTCCTAGGCTTTTAAACTGACAAAAGATATTACATATGAGCTTTACGAAAAACTACACAACTAATAGCCTATTAATATTACATGTCATGATAACACCCTGTCTTTTTGTTGTTGTTGTTGCATGAGACAGATTGTGGTTCTTGATCAGTTTCCTCCCTTGTTTGTTGTGCTGATCATAACTGTTGAACTTCTGGAAATGATTTTCTTCGATTCAGAGGCTCGGAACTCCAAAGCCACAGGCCATACATTACTGCATATTGATTTTCACCAGCACAAGAAGCTATTTCTGTTTAAAAAAATAAAATAAAAAGGCATTTACTATATGAAATAAACATTTCTCAAGGGAAACCCCTGTCCCACTCATTAAAGTGATTCTTTCTCACTGTGATTTACTGTGACGCTGCTGCTGGACATTGAAGTAATAGAAACTTAAATAAATAATAATAATAATAATAAAAAAACCCGCATGACTTTTTTATTAAGGTGATCAAGCACAGTAGTCAACTTGTCTGCTTATTGTCAGGGTGAGCTCAAACTCAAAACCGGGACACATTGTTAAATAATTGATATGACTAATGAAACCATTTAAAAACAGCCTATTTTATGGTTATTTAAATAGCCATCCTCACTCTTAGTATTATTTTCTTGTTTGTTATATAGCTAATTTCAGTACACTCCCGGGTGGATAATTTGTGGCAAATTAGTTTAACTTGCCATATTGTGTTATACTTATTGCTACTTTCATATTTATTTTATTATTAAACATAATAATAATAATAATAATAACAACAACAACAACAACAACAACAACAACAACGACAATCCATTCTGTAGATCGCTGTTAAATATACATTTGCGTTTTGGCATTTTTCTTTGTTTTTTTACTCACTGTGTCAGATGGCTCTATTTATTGGTGTTGTTGATGTGGTTTTACCTAAGCAGTGGATTTGGATGCTTGTAACGTCTCCTCGCTTTATCTAGGCTAAATCGTGCCAGATCTGAACAGCTACGAAATCACCGTATTACTTACAACTGTAGATTGATATTGGATACAAACTAAATGAAAACGCATTGCGGACTGAGGAATATGCACACATATCTGTGTTTATCAGTTTATAAACATAATGTTCTTGATTACTCTAGTACCTTTTTTTAAAAATTTGATTTAGTTTTCACTGCAGGTGCCGTGAACTAAGTTATATAGGAAGCGGTTGTTTATGTTATTTTTACATAAGGTATTCTGGAGTGTGTCGCTACAGAAAGTGGCTGAAAACCGGGACATTTTAAAGATTTTTAGAAAAATGCCAGGACATCGGGACCTTTGATGGAAAACCGGGACTGTCCTGGCTAAGCCGGGACGTCTGGTCACCCTGCTTATTGTAGCAGCTGAAATGAAAACCTTATCGTATTTCAAGAGGCAGGCCCGCTTGTAGCAGAGATCATGAAACACTGACAAGTGCTGTTCTCATTGTTTATGTTCCTCTGTACTAAATCACCAAGTGGCATAGTGATTCTTATTCAGTATAGTGCTTAGGTGTAGTCCATAGTGTTTTTTTTTTTTTTTTAAAGCCTTTCCTTACTTTGTTACTTTTTTTAATTATTTGTCCTCAAATTAGAAATGTAGTTCCTGCAGTTGTACTCTTTTAAAAACACATTTGGATGTTAAGCTGCTTTTTGCTATTTTTGTTTTCTTCGTTTCACTCAGTGGTATTTTTTGCTGAAAGCTTTATTCTGCGTTTGTGGCTTCGCTGCTCTTCACCAGCAGAGCTGCGTTAGTACTGTGAGAACAGCTTTGGACCCGGCAGCCAAGTTTTTATCCTAACTTCAGAAAATCCCTTACCGACTAGAATTAAGCAATTAAAAGTGTCCCAGTTGTATTTAACTTCCTTTTAAAAGACTTTTGAATTTAAAAGATTCCGTTGTTTTCCCTAACTGTAGTTACAGTATTAAAAAAAATAAATTAAAATAAAATAAAAACAATGAAAAGGTAAATGTAAGAACAATGAAAAGGCAAATGTATCTTTAAGCTTGGTAGTTTTGCAAAGTTGACTCCTTTTATAAATATGAACTGAGAAAGGTTTAAGTTAGCTTTAATACCCCCCCCCCCCCCCCCAGCCCCCCTTCAGTGAAGGACAGTGCAGCCTTTGATTGGAATGCATAGGAAGTTTACAGACTCTTAAGTCAGCCTGGCTTGTTTTGAGTAAAGGAATGTTGAGCTGACCCTACAATCTGAAGCTAACTTCTGTTTGGCTGGCTTGTCTTTGGCTTCTGGCCTATAAGATAATGCCCCAGTTTTGTGTGCTTCTCTTAGTACTAAACAATCACAACTAAAAGCAGTTTAGATTGACTAATAACCGACAGGCATTATCCTCCCCTAGCCACCCAGTTAATTAAAACATTCCCTTATTTTCTTTATTTGCTGTACAGAGAGAGTCCAAGTAAAAGGTAGTCTATAATCGTCGTGTTATAATCCCCCCAGTTATCTTAAGGGCAAGTTCAGATCTATTTCTATAAATCACTCAGATGCAATTTGGTTGGATATGTACAGCAGAGAGGCCGTCATGCATGAAATAATAAACTGCATTACACTTAATGGCTCTTTATAGTTCTAGGTTGTTCTAAGGAGCTTGTGACTTGTGTCTTAATCAATTTCTAACCTTTTAATATGAAATCTTAACGACATTTCAACATTGGATTTTAAAACATGCAGTAAATAATTTTGCTCTTGCCTTTCCCAATGGTTCTGATTGCCGCTATGCGCTTTAATATTAGCTATCTGTCTAAGCCAGGGATACTTTGTTGCCTTTGGAAGTTGAATTTCTAAAGTGAGATCTTAGAAATGACCACTGGGGTGTGCAAGTGTACAGTCATTCCTATCCCACCTGCAATTGAAGCAGGTAGAGCCAACATAATAATCAATAATGCCAGATCATTTATGCTGTGTCAGTTAGTAAAGGGCACATCAAAATTTGTTTTGTAGAGATGCTGTCTCATGAATATTACCAGGGATTACAGAATAGCGTTTGTAAAGTCAGATATTTGAGTTTTAACATGGATTCAAATTAATTTGTCTTAATTGTTTGACTTTGTGAAGGAAGAAAATAACTCTTTTTTAGCAGTTAGACAAGCAATGTCCATTTTCAAAGTCGTTAGCCTAATTAAAATATAAATAAATAAATGAATGCGACAGCTAAATTAAACTTCATTAGTATAAGTGATGCTTGGGGGGCAAGCCAAATAAAGTAGGTGGAGTTGGTTGAAAGATATTGGAATATAAATATGACTTTGTGGCTTTGCATTGTCCTATCTCATTAGTGCTGGTTCAAACTGTGTTTCATTTTGTAGAATTGTGGGTTGGGCGTATAGTTTGGAGTAGGCCTCATATTGGCTTAAATGTTTTGTGCATTAATTCCTATTCTGAAACTAAATCATAGTGGAAGATAACAGTACATTCATTAACCATCAAAACTATTGCCTCATACTGGTAATAATTGGCAGCATATTTGCTGTAGTTTTTTTAATATCTGCAATCCTGGGATAATGTTAAATTCAGTATTTTTTAATTCTCTGTGTTACAGCAGTTGTTTTTCGGTCCTTTCTTTTATCTAACAATAGCACCATCTTGTGGAAAACATTAGCTTCAGATGGTGTCTGCATGGTTATATCCTGTCTGTATTCTATAGGAAAGGCTGATGATTACTGTATAATGACCTGCAGAGCCGCTCAAAGTGTTTGGGTTTATAGTTGTGTTGCAATAGGATTAAACAATGATTGCCTGTTTTGACCACAGATTTGTGCCTTGGCTGGGGCATTTTTTGTTTATACATGTAAAATACATGTTAATGTGAAAAAAATGTAAATGTAATTTCTTATACATAACATAATTATGTTCATTTACATTTTCACTGCTAATGGGATTTTTTTTGCATGGATTAGACATTTCAAAAGTGTCCAAACTTCAAAGGGAATACAAATAACACTGTTTAAGATTCTTGATGTCTTTGTTCTGTATTTATTTATTTATTTATTTATTTGTAAAGGAAGACATGGTGTCTGTTAAGGGATTGTTAATTGAATTGTATTGCATTCACCGTGAGTCTGTCTGTCTGTCTGGCATTAATATAATATATATAGCCACAAGGGTTTACTGTAAAAAAAGATTGTCAAGCATGATCAGCAAAACTGAGCACTCTGAACATGTGGTACAGTGAAGCACATCCATATGCTAGTCCCCAATTTTAGACGGTCTTACTGCTTTTAAATGAGGAGGGAGGCAAGCATGTGGCACAGTGGGATAATTATCGGGAATTAACAGCCCTCAGTGAACTATACTGAACACACAGTCCAACACAATTGGCACAAATGGATGGGCATGGAGGCAGCATATCTTGCTCTGCAGGGCAGGGTTGAGGCATGTTGGGGGGCAGTGTGGAGAAGCTCCCACTGCTGCTGCCCATGCTGTGACTGCTGTGAAGTGGACGACAGTACCCAATGCAGTCAGTCCAGCACCTTTCACAGAGCCTTACAAACTAAACTGTTAGTTTTTGTAGACAATCATAAGAGATTCTCAGGCGAGCAGTTAAGCTGGTCAGAAGTAGTACATTGTTATGGCTGCTACATTTAGAATCTTGAACTCCCCATTTAACATTTATACACAAAAAAACATAACAGCATTGATATGTATAATGCCTTCCGCAACGGGTATCGGCTCCTGCTATTGCCACTGCAATCAGTTGTTGCTTAAAAAACTCTTCGCTCCATTTTCTATGAAGTTGTTTAGTATTTATTAAGTATTTCTTTATTCATCATTGTCTGTTTTGCATTGTGTGATGAATGTACAGTAGTCTTTGTGAAAGGCACTGGATATTGAAGTCCTCTCTTTATCCACAGAACAGGTCTGCCACAGTGCAAGCTTCACCACACACTGCCCAGCCAACATGCCTCAATCCAGCCCTGATGAATACTCCCTGGGTGAGAATGCTTCAATCTTTATTTATTCCTTCAGTTCTGCATGGTTAAGTAGTGTGAATTTCAAATGGTTCTGTGAGACATGCAAATTGATATACAGTACAGATGCACACATTTTGAGGTGTGTAGATCCTTTACAGTAAATCCCATATTAATGTTTCAGAATTAAATTCTAACCAGAACTCTGAGAATGGTGTTTATAGGGTTAACAGCACCCTGTAATTCAGGGGCTCAAACCAACTGGATCAGGTCCCAAAAACAAACCAGGTCAGATTTAGTCAAGAAGGAGTAGTTTACATTCCAGTAGAAAAAAAATCAAGATTCTTTTATGTATTTAACAGATTCTGTTTGTCATTACAATTTATATTCATATACAGCACAGTAGAGAAGCAACTAACAAAAGCCTGCCTAATGATCTGTGGTGTTTCTCAGATTCCAACTGCCTGCTAATATTTGACATTCCACACTGCACACTTGGGTCTTTAAATGTGTCCAAAATCCTTGGCATGCATGGCAGAGCAATATGGATACGAACCAAGTTGATAAAGCACTTACTGTAATCCGCTGGCCTGAGCTTTCAGCACACTCATAGTTTATGCTGAGGATGTGAAAATATAATTGGACATCTGGATATTTTTCAGATGTTAACTCCTGACCTAAAAGAACTTAGAACAAAAAAGGTTTTAGACCGTAGGAACATATTTACTTAGAAAAAGATAATGAAATGGTAGATGTTGGTTCTTTTTTTATGCTGGAAAGTATGTTGTTAAAACTGTTTTTCACAGAATCACATTCACGTTTGTGTCTATTTCAAGAACACATCTCTGTAATTTGCAGTCTAGCAGGGATTTCCAAATAAAGTTTCTGTCAGAAAGCCACTCAGCCCATTTTGGATGCAGGAACATTCAGCTAAGTAGTGGCAGTCTCAAATGATCTCAGTGCAGAATAACAGCTAATTGCAGTCCTGTCATTCAGACAGGTTTTCTAAAGCTGCCTGCTTGGCTTGAAGCTGCCCTTAAATACAGAAGATGATCTCGATCTCATTTGCTGGATTATTTATTTATTTTTGACTGTGTTTTTGTCTTTGTCTTTTGAAGAATTACCAGTACCAGGATGAAGATTCACTAGCACTAGATCATGGCTACCCTCAGTTAACCAACGAAGTGCGCCCCCCAGAGCTGGTCCACGTGTCTGAGAAGAACTTGTCCGAGATTGAAAATGTCCATGGATATGTTTCTCATTCACATATTTCTCCATTAAAGGTCAGTCCAGATTTACAGGGACTACAAGTCTGGTATTGGTGTGCATACTACACATTTTTTTTTTAAATGTATTATTTTTTAAGTACTGTAACCTCATTCTTTTTCACTTTGTTACCCAAGAATAATCATAACAACAGTTAGGTATAAGCCAAACTATCTAAATAAAAGTTGCCTTTTGCATACCCAAACTCCATATGGTTTACCAGTACATTTGTACCTGATTTCTCCTCCCAGCTGTGCCTCAGAAGAGTTAATAACATCAAGCAGGTTCACAGTTTTGATTCTGTTATGTAGTAGCCAACATTTCCAGGGTTCCTTGGCATGAAACAAAGAGAGTTAGGCATGTGTAATCTTGTCTTAGTTTAGGGTTTGTATAGAATCCCAAATCTGTGTGCACATTCGTATGTGTGTCTGTACCATCTGCCTCAAAGGCAACCGTAATCAAAATGGAACCACCATCAGAAGTTATAGTTCGAAGTCTCCATGTTTTCTTTTTTGTCCACATAGCCAGACTATTCAACTAAAACATTCTCTAGGGCTGCAGTAAAATGTTGGTCTATTTTTGTCAGTACGTTTTGTTTGCCATTTCCATCAAGTAAAAAAACAATATTGAATTAGGTTTGTCAAGAACCCTTATGAAAACAAAGATGTAATACAAATGGTAGACTTTGTGTTTTTGTTTTGTTTACTTGATGGAAATAAGAAACATATTTCAACAGACAAAAAAACAGCCTGTCAGTCTCTTTTGTTCTATAGAGATGTTCATCAGATTTAGTAAATTATAAAACATTTGAAATTATAGCAATGATGGGACTTCAAGAAGTGAACCTGTCCTGAAACTAAACTTTTGGGTATTCCTACCTTCTCAATACTGACCCCTACCAGCACTCACACCAACAACCCAACCGTGTGTGAAGCATTCAGTTGAATTGTAAACACTATTGCATAGCAGGTATCTTTTCTGAAGTCAGTTTCAAGCAGTTGCTTTTTTTAAATCCTATTCTACTTGACACATGCATTTCAGAAATGCTAAAAACTGAGTTTGCATGTCTTTTATTAATGGATTTCAATTCATATTACACACCATAATGGAAGTCAGTTTGGTGATGTTGTGCAGCAGCACTAGGTGGTGCCCAAACTTCAACCTAAGTTAATTTTCTTTCCAAGGCATAGGTATCTACCAAAGCCCTCTTCTTCCTTCTGTTCCATTAATACAGTCTTTGATGCTGAAGAGAATCACAGCTGCTGTTCCTTATTCGTTCTACCTTCAAGCGAGTGTACCTTTATTTTACAGAAACAGAGTTGTGTGTTAGTGTGGGAGTAAAGGCTCTCAATTTACCCACCGTAGGTTTTTTGTTGTTATTATTTCTTTTATTTCCATTATGCTCCAGGTTGTTAGCCAGCTCCTTTTCTGCAATGTTGGACCCTATTCTCTAAACTTTAGACTTTAGTTATCTTTTACACATGTAAAAAATTAAATAAAATAATGTATTCCCCTGCCTTCACGTTACCATAAGGTTCTAATACAGAAACACTGCTTGAACAAAAATACAGAAATACTGGTTTTGGTTTCCATGCGTGTGTAAAAGCGATTAAGACATTCTTCTGGTACACTGCTGCTGATATATGTGACTGTTTCTGTTACAAGAGAAAATCCTTAGTGGTTAACAACATGGTCCTTATTCTTGCAAAGTGCAGCTGTCACTTTACCAGTCAGTGTAAACGATAGAGCCAGTCGATGCCAACAGAATGATCTACAAAAATAGTGTTTGATATTGCAAACGGCACGCCATAAGATTCTCTGGATAGTGCACAGTACAGATACCATCAACTTGCACCACTTTCTACCAGGCAGTTTCTTCTGCCAAAGCTGCATAGATGTTGGTATCTAAAACCAGCAGTTCTCAAGCAACAGCTTGTATTTTCATTGACCTGAACTGTTTGCAAAGTTGTTTCCACTGATGTGTTACAATTTTCTTGGGCTGGACTCGACAAGATGTCCTCCTTGGACAGATTCCCGTCATGGATCTAGCATGGCCTCCACATAACTCTGAAATTGCAGACAGGTTTGCTTTCTTCCACGCCTTGGAGTCATCTGTTGTGATGTTAATTGGGGCTAGCAAGATCTCATCTACGTTACACAGTGTCAGTGTCCATTTGCTTGAGCTTCCTTTTATTTTGTTCAAGCGGTGCACATGTATATATAGAACTCTGACTTTACAGGTGATCATTTTAAATTATTTGAGATTGTGTGGCATTTTGAAGGTCTACAATTTATCACGTAAAAAGTACAGGAAATAGCCTCCAATATGCATATTTTGAATATATTGTATCTGATATCCTGTTATTATTATTTATTTATTTATTTATTTATTTATTTATTACTATTTTACCTTTCCTTAGCGCTTTAAGAAGCATTTTCACTTCTCTCCCAATCTGTATGTAGTCAGTCTTGCAATTTTTGATGAGTATTTTAAGGTTGTCAATTCGGATCATACATTGTGTGAGTTTAACAGCCTTCCACTGTTCCACCAGAGGGAGGCTGGGCAGCTCAGACACTAACAGGTACAGCTGCACACAGATTATTGTGGGAACCCATCACTGAGATTGCATTTCATCTGATGTCATTAATATATCATCTTCTAATTAAAGAATACTTGCTAGTGATTTTATTTCTTATTTCTTACCTGCAGCCTCCACTGATTACCCGTTTTGATCTAACATACCCAGGTCTGACTGCTGCAAACTACCTGGCAAGTTTGTTTTTATTTGAAAAAATGTATTTTCTGTATCTTTGGGGAATTTGGGCTGTGCAAGCTTTATGTGTGGTAACATATATTAAATACAAAGTGTTAACATGAAAGACTGGCATAGATGATAAAAATGATGCCCACAATTAATTGCTATCCTGTTGTGTAATGTACTAGTCAGTATATTAGTTATGTAAATATCTAGAGTGTTATTGAGTTTTAAATGTCTTGTGTGACGTACCATTATTTCATAGTGTTGGTGTTGAATTAGCAATTATCACTTATCTTAAGAGAAATTATAATTGCTGTAGTAGTTGTACTGTAAAATCAGTTACCGTATTTCTGTTGGGCTGACTTGTGCAATTCTGCCATGCATCTGACTGTCCCAGAACATGCAATTAAAAATGTAGGATACTTCTAACAACTGTCAGGATTTAACTGGCGAAAGTGTTTGTCGCAAGGTTTCCTTGCCAGTCGATAATGCCAGAATGCTTACATTATCCTCCTGCAATCCAATATTTTTCTGATACATTGTTAAGCCTGCATTTACTGACAGACTGACGTGTCCTGCCCCTCCCTACCTGCCATATAGTCTTGTGCATCTTACCTTGAAGGATGCCAAAATAACTCTGCTTATGTGGTTTGCAAAGTGAGAGAGATGCTAGCTTCTCTGGCTGATATGTATTCTCTGCTCTTTTAACCCCAAGTAGAATATGTTATCTTGAAGTCTGGGTATTCGAGACAGATTGTTTAAATGTGTATTAAATATCTTTAGTTAGTACAGTAATACATTTATTTTCTGCTAGTAATTAAGTTTCCAACATTCAGAGGATATTGAGAAGCATGATTCATTCATTTGATCGAATTTAACAACCAGAGAAAGATTTTTCATACTGTACATGAGTCATGCAGCGTGGAGTGCCTATGCATCCTTCAATTTGTATCCCTGCACTTGGACCTCATGTAAAAAATGACTTTAATAAAATAAAGCACTGAAGCAAACAAAGAAGCAATCCAGATTTAATATAAGACTTTTGTTTTTTGGGGGTGGGTTGGTGGTGGTAATTGTCTAATGTAATGTTTTTCGAGTACTCCAGTATGTTCCATAAATCCTTTTGCTTTTCTTTTAAATACACATGAAATATAATTTCATCTGCAAGTTTGAAGTGTAAGATTTAGAACTGAAATGATATCACCCTGACTGCAGATGCAGAAGGAAGCTGTTTGCGAGTGTCACAGCACTGCCGGTTTATAATTGGGATGCCACTGCCCTGGATTTCCCTGTGATCCTTGCATTACAGGCTGACACTCCCTGATAGGAGAAAATCACAGTTGAGTTTTATCAGCCAGTGCTTTGGCAGCTGTTGTCAGTCTGAGCGGCATACGGATTACGCCAATTCTAATCATAGGTGCCAGCTCCGTGGGTGCTGTGGGTGCTTGAGCGCCCTCAAAATGTACTGGTCCGGGTGCTGCTGAGCTCCCTGAGGATGTGAAAAAAAAGGTTTACACTGGAAAACAAAACAAAAGAGCACACGTGTATGCAATTGTAATACCTCTTACCGCACACTCACCCCACAGGATGCCTGGAAGCTCCAGAGGGGTCAGTGTTATCTGACTGTGAGGGAAATGAACTTACGGTCATTTTTTATTACTTCCCTCCCATGACAAGTTGGCGGTGACTTGCAGAAAACCCAGACTATTCCATTTCCTATGAAGGTTGTTGTTCAGTGTGAAGACCTTATGTCACAGAAAACAGTGCTGTTGTAAATGTCATCAGTAACAGTTTTATGATGTTACATTATATTTGCTTGTAAATACTTTGATTGTAAAACAGCAGTTAAATGTATACCCCAGTCAACCTTAATTCTTCACACAAACTCAATTATATACACCCCCTTTTTCATAATGTACTTGTCTGATAAAAAGGAGATAATTTTACTAGTAGGCCTACTGAGAACAATACAAAGTGATCCCCTGAAAAACCCAGGAGTAGCAGTGATGCAGACACTAAGAAAGGCGCCCATTTCAACAAAAAAAATATTGCAAGTAGCTCAAGTGAGGCGATGGAAAGGAAAGGCATTTTGCAGAATTTGCCAAGATGCAAAAGGTAGGGGTTTAATGCATTTGATGGATAGCATCATGCAATAGAAAGGTTTCGTAAATATGAAAAATCTCACTGCCACCGGGAAGCTTCTAGTGAAATATAATAAAAAATATCAAATATCAAATGTATTTGCAATGGTAAGAAAACAAGGACAAAATGCAGGCTGCATGCCTAGGGTTAATAAAAGCATTCACATAACTGATGTATTTTGCCCAGCAAGGCTCAGATATACGTGGCCTTACAGAGGACAGATCCAATTTTTTGAGTTTGCTTAAGTTAAGGGGGGAAGATGTCCCTGAAATAAACCAGTGTCTGCAGCAAAGTAACTTCAAACAGCTCTCACATGGCGAAAATGAAATGCTAATGATAATGCAACAGGATGTGTTGAGAAAGGTGCTTAAGAACATTCAAAATTGAGATTTTTTTCTGTCATGATTTATGAAATTGCTTACATAAGCACCCACGTTTCAGTTTGTATTTGCTGTGTCAGTGACATGTGCAGGAGGACTTTCTTGGATTCTACCAACAGCAGAAGAACTTTTCAACATTGTCAAAGGTGTCTTAACAAGGTCTGGCTTGGATTTTAAAAAGTGCAGGGGACAGTGCTTTGATGGTGCTAGTAATATGCCCGGCATAAGGAACAGTGTGCAGGCTAAAGTCCATGAAATTGAACCTCGCCTTATCTTTGTTCACTGCTTGGCTCACTCGTTAAGTTTGGGTGTTCAGGACTTTGTGGCAAATGTATCTAATTTTATAAGTGCATCTCCAAAGCGATTATTTAAATTAAAAAATCTGAAACAACCTGATACACAGAACCTGCGACCATTTGCACCCACTAGATGGACACTTCATGCAGCAAGCTTGAAATCAGCTATGGATAATTACAGTGAGATACTTGAATGTTTGCAGATGACTGCCAAGGAAGATCATACTGAAGTTGGTGCAAAAGCTAATGTTTTTTCTAGACTGGAGACATTTGCTGTGTACTTCATGTTGTAACTGCTTCTGAAATTATTCTCTCATGTCGATGCTGCAACTACAGCATACAAGCCAGCACTTTGAGCCACCAGCAAGCGGCCTCAATTGTTGAAAATTTGAGGAATAGCATTGATAAGTTCTGGACACAAACAAAAGAACTAGCAAACAATCTAAGCATCGAAAAACCAGCCCTGCCCTGGAAACACAGAGTACCAAAACAGTTAAATGGAGGTAATGGGGAGCAACTCAGATCTTGCACGTTCTACAGGTGCCAATATTTTGAAGTATTTGACAATGCGTTGGCTGGTCTAAGTAACAGATTTGACAAAGAAAGTATACATTTACTCTTGCATGTTTAGAAAGTTGGGATTGGAGAGGATTCAGGGGAAACTGTTTTTCAGTTCTGTGGAAATTATGTTGACAGTACTGTACTAACTTTCCAATGTGATATGATACTGGACGTAAATAAAGCCCATAAATAAAGACATAGATAAAGCCCACCAGCCTTCCGATGGCATTTGAAATTTACAGAACACTGTGACATTTTTCAAGTCAGATCTGTCATTTCGTGTTATGTTTCTCTAGATATTCAAAATGATTCGACTAGTTCTAACAATCTGCACCAGCGAGCGTTCTTTCTCTGCATTACATCGTCTAAAAACATTCCTTCAGTCAACAATGACTGAAACAAGACTAAATAGCATTGCTGTGCTCCATATTCATAGAGAGGCAGAATCTGTGGGCTTTGAAGCAGTTATAAATGACTGAATTAGCAGAAGCGCTGTCTGAAGGAGCATTTTCACCATGACACAAGCACGAAGGGAAGAGGTTTGGAAAAGTTGGTGCTATGACTGGATTCGTGTTAAAGAGCAGCAGAGATCTTGGTAACATTCTGTACTTGGGAATCATTTAAGGTTCTAAGCCATTTCTCTATTCTAAAGAGCTAAACCAATCAACAATCAGTATTAGACATGGTAAAAGGAACCAATGCTTTTGGCAGTTCGGCAGGTTGATAAAGGGTTAAAGGATTAGTAGTCCAGGAAAGTTCTCTTAATTCTGGTGATCGTTATGCACATGCATTCCCTGTCTCAAACTCTGGTACAGGCCTAAAGCGTAGGCATTTCCACGCTGCACTAACAAAGACAAACATGTCACAGATTATTTACTGAAGAATAGACTTCAGGTCTCTCGAGGCAGAACCACCAGCAGTCCTGTCTACCCCTCCCCCACAATGTTTCTCCTTTTCTGATCTCCAAAGAGACTTCAACATTTTATCAAGAGCCATTCTGGTCATTTCCTGCACTGCTGACTGGTGGCAGCCCCTTTGTTAACAGAGTAACCCCAGGGCGAAGAAGAAAATCGAAAAAGGCACGGACACAGGCAGGCTGCAGTTACAAGCTGCTTGAAATGCAGTAGGTGGGGAAACTGCTATTACTTTTCTTGTCAAATGTGAAGCCTGAACAAATCTGTTAGAGAACTTTAATATACCATTGACATCTTTTTCAGCTCTTTTCATTTTCTCGGAATTAATATGAAAACTAAGTGACTGCCTTAATGTAATTTCCTTAAAATTAACATACCAATTCTTGAAGCAATAACATGTTTTTTCTCTTAAGAAATAAATTGTGCAAACTTAGCCCTGAAGCAAAGCTTAATACATCTCTCCAAATGAGCTACACTATAACAGCTATTTTTTTAATTTTTTGTTTTACGGTTTGTTTCATATGTGCACCATCATCTCTGTATTAATATACGTTCCTTACTTGCAAGAATACCAAGCATGCAGTTATACAATATGCAGCATTTCATTAAATACAAAATGAACCATTTAATTATTTCTTTTTGCTCCATGTGAAACACTTTTGGTTTATTATGCTTCTTCCCGATTCCTCAGAAGGTACAATTATTAAATCAGTTCTCCTTTACATAACAGTTTTTGTTTTTACCCAGGGGGGTATGTTATTATACACAATAAAAGCTCTGGCTTTTTCAAGAATTAAACAAAGACCTGTTGTAGCTTAAGTAATCTTTACTGTCTGTATTTTCAACAGTCCCATATACAAGGCAGTATGAAGCAGAAGGCATAAGCTTTAATTTCCAGTCATTTAGAATGGATTACAATCTGTCAAATCCTGTTAAATTTAGTATCCAACTTAGACAACATGAATGATAATTGTTTTGATGAAAGGCAACTTTATAGAAATAAACCAGTTTCCACAGCTAGAATCAGCTGTAGGTCTTGTGCTTTGATAGTCTTGAAAACATACCTATTACACTCATCAGCCAGCATTACTGTTATAATCAAAGCGCTGCTTAGCAAACTTAACTGACAATAATTAATAAGCGAGATCTCAAATGTTGAACATTACAACGCCAGCCATGAAATGTACAAAAAAACATGCTTAATAGGATCATTAAGAATGGCAGCATTTCTGAACAGGTTAACTGGCTCTCTTAGGACTAGGGGACAAATCATTAAGCACTTTCTATCCCCTAAATTCCTTAAATACAATCTTAAAGTGTACCACATACTGTGTGTCCCCTCATCACAAAGCACCAATTGCAACCCATAAACTATTTTTAAAGAGGAGACAATTATCTATTCAGGGATTCCAAGATATTTAATGAGCAAGCAGTCTGAGTGAAGTCATCTGGCTACAAACTCCCCATACCCAGTTGTACCGCTTTCATAGAAAAAAAGAGAACATTTCAAGGTACCATTCTACTAGTGAGATGTCTTGCTCATTAAAACATTTAGCATAATTTTTAAAGAGGAGACGATTATTTATTCAGGGGTACCAAGATATTTAATAAGTAAAGGATATGAATGAGGGAAAATGGGCAATACAATCGCCACCCCTAGTCTTGCTGTAAATCATTTGTTGTTGCCGTAGTTTGTGCTGGTAATGTAAAAACTGGAATATCCATGGACATGGTTAAATTCAAATAAACTAACTTGATATGAATAAATTCAGTTAGGTAGATGCAACCTCAAGTGCAGTCAGTGTTTTATTAAAAAAAACAAAAAAAAAACCATTCCCATTAGGCTTTTTGATAGTGATGATATAACATCTCAGATGTTTAAAGATATTCCAGTACAATAAGATTTATACAGAGTCTTCGGCAGAGACCCGACCTCAAACTAAAACCTAGTTAGTTAAAAATGTTTATCAAACTAAAATAGTTGAATTGAGAGTTGAAGACTACTGGGATTAAGAGTGTATTTAATTTCATTTGTATGCTTCTAACACCAAACTGAGAAGAAAGCTATTGAATTGTATTGTTTCACTCTAGCGGCGAACCGAAGGTACAGATAATAACTGGGCATTTTTTGTTTTGTTTTTTTAATTGAGAGATAGGCTTTGGTAAAGAGTGCTCACATTGTTCATACAGACTTTTGGTAGACGTCATATTTCAGACATCTGCAAAACAATACTATGGAAATTCTGAAAAGTTACAGAGAACATATATAGCAGTCTCTTCTCTGGCTGAAGGACACCTCTAGCAAAAATATGAAACAGGTTTTAGCTCTGAAAGGGATTTTTTTTTATTTGCACAATATGTACTTTCTCTCTTTCTCTGTCTTTCTCTTTCCCTTCTCTGTTCACTGTTATAAAGGTTTTTTTTTTCCTTTTCACGTTCAGATGCAGTACACTGTTACACGTAGTCAGAGGATGTCAAATGGTCTGGCCGGTAGGGAATTAAACGCCTGTACGGCAGGTCTGAAACAGATGGTTTGCTTTGAATATTTCTCCAAAGGAACAAACTCCAGCACATTCAGTAAGACGTCTTGAAAGGATCCCAGTTTAACATAGGGCCACTGAATAATGGTTTGTTCCAATACAATGTGTTCTGCAATATCAAGCAACACTTATTTCTTGTAAACCAGTACAATGTCCACATATTATTAGCAGTGTACGGGCACATATGTGGATGAATGGTGCTTACTGTATTGCATTGCTTTATACAGTAGATATCTCAAAAGTCCCATCTTCACGGATCAGTGAGTTTACTTCTGCTACATCTTTTCTTGGTGTTTTTAATATTTTAATGGCATACAGTATATAAAATGAGTTCCCTTGACTCCAATTTTAATATACTTAATTTTGTAAAGTTCCTAAAAGAATCATTCATGCTATATGCGGTAACCAGCAATAATTAAATGGAGGAACCAGACACTTTGTTAATTACCTTACAGGCAGCCCACATAGTCAAAGTGGCCTTCTCCAGGGGATAAAGAGCAGAAGCAGCAGAGATCCCATGACTTTCAGCTAAACTAAGCTGACATTGTTGATGCTTGGTTAACCCTCTTACCTTTGGGATGGTCTATTTAAACATACCTCCAGTATCTCTCCCTGAATCACAAATTCCCTGTACAGCAGACTGGCCCCTTTTAAACCTTTGCAACTAAAGCATAATGTCAATAGTGTTCCGGGTAGAGGGGTTCTTTGCATGTCATTATAAAAAGTTTGGCAGTTCTGTAATGCAGTGCTCAAATGTACAGTAAAATGGAAGGAATTGAGATCACACAGGTTAACAATGAAGGTATCTGAAGCCAAATGCTGATCCTCCCCTCCTCCCATAGCAGTAAACTACAGACTATTTTAATGACAAGAATATCAATGAAGTTTTGAAAATGCTGAGCCTTACAGAAATCAAACTTAACTACAGGATGAAAACCCATGATAGCTGCATAGGAAATGGGTTTTAATAATACACTCAGGGAAGACGAAAGAAACATGAGGTTAGCAAACATTTTCCTTGTTCTGTCTTCTTAATATATATATATATATATATATATATATATATATATATATATATATATATATATATATATATATATATATATATATATATATATATATATATATATATATAGCATTTTTAAGAAACTTATTACTAAAATGAATAAATTATAATGTTTAAATAACTGTTGTGCTTCGTATTAATTACAAACTATAAATAAAAGCTTGTCTCTGCAGTAATGTTTTTTTTTTTAATTAAACACTGAAAACCTGTTGCACAATGTTGTTAATAATTCATAGTTTCGACTGCAAACTAAACGTCCTGTAATAAAAGTTTGATGGTTTGTGCAGCATCTCCTGTCTCCAGGAATGCATAGTTTCCAATCATTCCTGACAACTGTTGGTTTTATGGAGTGAGTCATGATCATCATTATCAACCTTCAACCTACTGCTGCCACAGCAATCCCTATCCACAATTTCAGCACATTTCTGTATCTCATTTCTCCAAGTGTGTTTTCTGTCATTCATTGCTTCTTGGCATTTGTAATATGTTGTTTGTACGGTGTCTCTTATTGCAAGAGATTCCTCATTTTGATCAGTACCCAATTCACAGAACTTAAAAATCATTGGGAGGTGATTGCTTGGATTGAAGCCCTTATTCCTCTTAGGGGCTGCAAAACAAATGGATTAACAAAAAAAAATACAAAACCCAGTCTCCTTGGGTCTAACTATGACAGTCCTAATACTGTTATTCATAATCTAATCAGAAGACTTTTATAGCTGAGATTATGCGTAATGTTTTTTTCTACAGTGACATTTGCCTTTGTGTAGTGAGTGATTAACCACTGAGAGATAAGAGAACCATCATTTATTACAGATCTTGCATTATTAACCTGCTGAATAATTGGGAAGAAGTGGGGGTGAACCGCAGAGAAGCCTATAGCACCCAAGCCCTCCCCCATCACAGTATGAGCTGCCTTTATCTATTGCGTCTATGTGATTTTTAGACACACTTGTGCTGCAAGGCTACACGTTTGATGGAATGGAGAGCCAGATTGTCAGCTCTAGATAAATTATGTCAGTCAAAAGAGGTCAGATATCGTCTGATTGTAATCTCTGGATTATAAAATGTGCCCGTGATGATTAAAGCATGTCTGAAATTCAGATTCCACAAGGCGTAAATGCAACAAACAGCATGTGGATAGGGAGGCTAAAACAAAGGCTTGTGCTAATCAGCTGGGGTCAACAGAAGAACAGAACAAGAATATACAATCAATCAATAAATAAACATGTTAGGGGTATTGAAGCAATCCTTTTCATGCTTCAGCATTCCCATCACAATGTTGCTTTTATCTGTGTCTCAGAAATAGTATTCAGCTGAAGCAGAGGGAGATAGTTTTCTCCGTAAGAGACAGAAAAGAGTGTTTCTTGTTCTGTTGGAATTTCTTGTTCATGTGTTGAAGTAGAACTAGGCGTTACCTCAATGATTCTCCTACATCTTGTTGCTTCCACTGTGACTTCCATTGTGTTTTGAGTTTCTTAAGGCATGAAAGGGTCTTCTCTTACAGACTACAGCTGTAAGGGATAACCTGTTTAAAACATTTTAGTTATGTGCCTTTTAGTCTGCCTGAAATGGTAAAACTAATGTACTTGGATCTGAAATCTAAAACTTCACCACAGAACCTAGTGGTTTACTAGCCTGGGGAAATGTTCAAATCTTTAATGTCATCTTGTGCATGGAAAACAACTGGAAACATTATTGGTGGGATGACAATAACATTATTGCCGAATTATTATTTTTTTTTAAAGTAATTGATTTGAAGTATGAAATTATGTGCACAGAACCACCCTTATATTCTCGCATTTAGTCCAGAATGCTAATAATATTAATAAATCATTTCAGAAGTCCAGAATGCTAACAATGTTAATACATCATTTTTTAAAGGCAAAAATAGAAGACCAGAAGGTAAAGTTTGAATAATTTATACCAAAGGCTTTTTTTCAGTGTTATCTAAAGATACTTTATTGAAGCCAACAGATGGAGGGCATTTTTTCCTAATTCTATGGCAATGAAAACTTAATTCTTAGTAATGTATGTTATTTTAACAAAAAACAAAAAACAAAACAAATACATGACTCTATTATGCAAAAATATCTACATTGTAATTATACATAAACTGCAGCCCTACAGGTAGGTGTTATGGGAGTATAATAGCAAAAAACAATACTGACCTACATTGTACAACTTAATTTCTTTATTTACCAGACCATAGAAATTACAACGGGAGTTATTGCTATCATGATACTCGTTTTATTTCAGCATTCTGCTCATTAAAGAAAATATGAAAGGGAGGAAGGGAGGGGGAGGGGGTGGGGAGTTTTTTCTAGTACTCTCAGAAGCCAAGCTGTTAAAAGTGCACTGGACAACAGAAGTACAGTCATTGGGCTTGGCAGAATCAGAATGCGAAGTGTAACCACAGAAACGAAGGCAGATGATTCTCGCCTCTTGAGTGTGCTTAGAGAGGGAACTCAGAGACTCAGTGTGGGGGTGGAATTTCAGCACCAAGGAGAGCACTGACTGATAATCAGCAGGCCAATAATTGCTAAGAAATAAGCTGTGCAATTATTCCAAGATAACACTGTACTGTGCTGTTTCTGTCAAATATGTGAAGTTTGATTCTTGTCTTATGTTTTATCAGCTGAAACGCCTACTCATTCATTGTCAAAACACTGCAAAATATCTGGACATAGTTGCACACAGGAATGCCATTTTGTCTCCTCCTGAAAAGCTATTGGTAGTTTTGTTCACAGCAAAGGAAATATTAAAAAGAGGTCTTTTAGAGACTGCATGGGTGAATTCTCATTTTACAAAAAATATTAAATTATTTTGTATTGTTCGCTAAAATACTGTCAAAGATATTTGACTATTTTCAGTATTGGCTATATATTGAATGTTTTAGCTTGTCACACAATTCTCCTAGTTTCCCTAAAGAGAGGTGAGAAGATTTTGAGCAGTAAACCTTTAAATAGAAACTTATTACCAAATGAATACAGTGTTGCTAATGTGGCTCTTTTTTTTTCTGGAAAGATACAGGTTACAAAAAAGCAGTGTAATAAAACTTTTACCATTACCCTTATATAAGCTCTCGCACCTGATCCCGGTTTCTGATTGCTGGAGTGAAAGCATATGGACGTGTCCTTTAGGGAAGATGAGAAATGACTTGTCGGCAGGTTACGTCTTGCTCAGAAAGGTCAGCTTCTCCAGGAAATTTAGTTAGTGTCGATCTGCTGGAAGGAGATTGCAGTCCATCTCATTTGACATGTCTAGTTGGAATCATTGATGTGGTAAAGGGAGGAGTACTGTTTTTCCAGCTGGATAATAAGAGCTCTTGCTCTTGCACGCCATGAACATGCTGTTAAAGGTCTGACTTAGAATGGTCCTAACCTCTGCCTTATACCAACACATTCCTTAATAGCTAATGTACTTGATACTCGTACAGTTTGTTGTATAAAAGTTTATATTTGTGGCCAGTGGAAAAATCTTGAAACGCTCTGCCTTGAAAATGGTTTGGAACCACTGTTTCTAAATAATCTAATTTAAAAAAAATATATATTACTGTAGTTTAAGATGTACAGGTACATTGTATTGATATTGCAATGGAGAAGTCACACACCCCATATTATGCATGCCTACTTTTGTATTACAGAATTCCTAAATATTTGAAAAAAAAAAATGTTGGGCTGATGCTTTTTGGTTGGCCTTCCAAGTAAATGTACATATCCAGCATATTTACAGCTATGCTAAATATTTAGTTCATGTTTTAATCTGGCTGTGGTAAAAATGAAAGTAATAGCTTTGTACTACAGACTTAAGCACATTGAATTTGACATAGTATACAATGTAATATCTGTATCTTAAATGTAGGCTGCTTTCATTCCAAATGCTCATTCCATCCCCTGACCTAGTTTTTCCCTGTGGAAGTTGGAGACCAAAGGCAACTTCAAATACTTTGCTAGTACTTGTTGATGTGCACTGGGGTCATAGGCACTTTGAAGTCCACCGACCCCATGTTGGGCGCTTGACCTTTTATTGTTGATTACTGGTTTTTATTAGCTTGTTGCAGCTCGCTTGGCTCTGCTCAATATACTTTGGATCCAGAGAGGATGTGCGTTGCCCAGTCGACAACCTTGCATTACCTGTTTTGGTAAATGCTTTTTCCATTTATTAAAGTTTAAATCTAATGTCTCCTTGAGACCTTGGAACAATTAGTAATGGGTCAGTCTTACAGCAGATAACTTAAGTTGCAGAAATGAAGCAGCATTTTGATTTCTAGAGCTTTTTAATAACTTTATGAAATTGACTTCAGCTGCAACTGAAATCAAATTTGTTGTGTGACCTCCTGTTTTTGTTTTGATTTTTTTAATTCAGGAACCATCATTTGGGACATGTTAAAGTAAAAAAAAAAAAAAAAGACATAGGGTACTCAGCAGTATAGGGTTAGAAGTAGAAGACCAGTCTTTGATGTAAAACGTCTTGCACAGAATTTGTGTCTCGGGTAGAAGGATAGACCCACATTTTTTACCCCAAAGAAAGTCCCAAACATAATGGAATTACCAGTGTGACGCAGCCAATGATTATGACGTCTTGAAGATGATACATAAAACAACGATTCTGTCTATTTGTGAAAAAGGTCCTTTGGTACTTAACAAACAAAGAGGACTGACGCTTGAGCCTCGAGCTAATTCATTATAAGGAATTACCCTTTCCCAGACCTAGTGTGGGCAATCTGTTTCCTTGGAAAGCATGCTCAATTGACTGTGGGTTATGTTAGATTTCATTGTTAGGAACAAAAAGACAAGACTGACTGACTAAACAAATGCATCTATAGCTTTCCCATGCCTCTGGTAATACCTATTAAAGAATCAAAACCCTGAATGTGCCAAACCCTAATTGGTTTTCAAACTCAGAATTAATCAATGTGTTATTTTATGCAACATTATTAATAAAGCACAAGAGGACAAATGCTACGGCACTGTTAGATCAACACAAGAAAGTGTTTGCTTTGGGTCAAATCCAATATACCATTAGTGGAACAGGCATTCTTATTGTACTGAAAAAACCTTGCATACCTCTTTATTACCTCTCCTTTTTCTCTGGTAGGGTGCGTATAGAAGACGTTGTTCAAATGACTACAGTAAGTCATCCAATCGATGTAATTTATTCATAATTTAAATAGGCCTCATTGACCAGAACGAGATTAATTAAAATGAAATGGATGTTAGTAATTATTTAATAAGATGAATCACTCTTTACTGAAACGATGCTCGATGGTGGTTGTGGAGCAGCTGGAACATTCAGCACAAGGATCAGCAGTGTATCGCAATCTAGTTTGATCAGTCACATACATGTATACCATGTAGCACTGGAGCAGTACATGCAGTCATGTCACAAGACTCAAGGGTTTATAGTCCTAATAGGAGCAACCATGGACAAGTTCCCAGTATATTTATGTCATCATGGCAAGATGACTCAAACTATACAGCCTATTCAAAATTAGAACTTGGCTGATCTATGAGGCAAAAGGGGTTAGCCAGACAGGAGCACATGATCACGTTGAGGTTGAGTGTAGTAAACTGATTCACTATACTCAGATGTCAAGGTGGGAGAAAGCCATGGGATCCATTTGTCAGACTTTTGTGTATTTGAATATTTTGTACAGAGGTTAAGAACCGAAGTTAATCAGTTATTCAGTTCATCTAGTTCGTCTCACCTAATGCACTGCTCACTATGCTACAGTGCAATGTTAATTATATTGGAAGATGTATCCTAATTCATTCTAAATTACATCTTATATATGCATAGCACACAGTACATAGCTTTTCAAAACAATACAAACGATATTCTGTCCTTGACTGATTGTTAATTGTGATTAGTTGTAAAATTGGCACAGCATAAGTGTTGCAGAATTTTATATTTCTGCTTTGGTCAGTATGGGGAATTAATATAGATTACTACAGTTGTGGTTAGAAAAAGCAGATATAGTATACAATTTTGTGTGGGCAACAGCATACAAAACTTGATCAAACATTGGCAACTGTTGAAAATCAATTGTAAAGAACGAGCGTGCATTATG
>NC_054563.1:3606350-3618850 GCF_017654505.1 Polyodon spathula
AGAGGGGTGGAGAGTGGGTAATATCACTGCTGCTCCTACTTTATTATGTATTTCTAATTATCCAATTCAGCTATGCTTGAAGCCTTTCAGGCAGTATATGTTGTGATCTGGTTTATTGATTATCTTTGATAAAATGTGAGTTAAAAAAGATCTGAACTCACAATAGACTGAATGCATCCAATGTCAGCCAGGACAAACCCTGCTTTTACCTGCGCCCCAATTGCTCTGCCAAAAGTGACAAAACTGTACAAATTAATGGGCCTGCTTTACAAAATGTAAAGATTATCTGATATAATAAAAATATGTTAAAATCCAATTTCCTAGGTTGTGTTTTGAGGTGTATTGCTAGTACTCTTTTTCCCATCAATTTAAGTCAATGTGAAACCTGGATCCAGCACGTTATAAGACTGGAGAGCGAGAGATTACGCTGATGTGTTCTTTTGTATTACTATTGGGAGGGGGCAATTTTATCATTGCTTTTGCTTCATGAAAAGATGCCTGCAGGCAAAACGTCTGGGGGTTTCTGAACCCACTGAGAAAAAATCCTAGCAACGCTCCTGGGCAATGGTAAATGAAGAACCACAATGAAGATCACAACAAGATGTTTTCTGATCAGAGCTTTTTTGTATGCACAGGATGCAACCGAGCTGCAAATCAAAGACTGTTCAGTTGATAATGTCCTATTATAAACTCGCTGATGCCAGGTCCCTTAACTAAATTAAAGCATGCAGAATATTCTCTTAAACTGTTATATTTGAGGCAGACACTGTTAAATATACAAACCAGTGGGGATCATACTTGTGATCTGGGAAGAGATAACTTTACTAAGCAATATCAACATACTGGCAGCAGGCTCCCTTCTGCAACATATCACAGGTCTGAAGCCAGCAATAACACAGTGTGGCAGCAAACAACTATTTGCTGTTTATATGTGTTTAAAACAAAACAAACAAAAAAAAACTAAAATAAAACTAAACTTGCTCTGGGTTAACTATGGGTCAGCACATATTTTACTGCAGAAACATTTTAAAGTCAAATTTGAAAATGCACTCAACAACTGCGAAGATTGTTTCGAAAGATGAGCGGTAGTCTATTAAAATCATGGTCAAATCTGCCAAAAACTGTTCTCAGTTATCAAGCAAAAACTTGCTTCTCAGGTTTCTCAGATATAAAAGCAAGTTTTTTTTCAGTATTATTTCAGATAACTCATAAGTATAAATACATTATTTATATATTTGAATTTACCAGTACACTTTTACGTAAATCATTAATCAAAATGAATTGCTTTTCCTTGATATCTTGATCTCCCTGGGCACAAATATGTAATTTGTCAACAGAAGAGGAGTTTTTTTTTTTTTTTTTTTTGTTTTATATGGATTTCCTGTTCCTGGCGCTGATGTCTGAACACTATAGTTAATAAAACAATTTATTGGAATCTGGGCGTTTGATAGATTATGTAACATATATAAGCTGTGTTTTTTTTTTTTTTTTTGTTAAAAAAAAAATGTTGTTCATAAGAAGTCCATAAGTGTTAGTTACGTTTGCATGAAAGTATAAAAAAAAAAATCCATTCTCAGGTCTTGTGCATTATATTTTGCTATTAAACTTCAGTTGGTTAACCCAGTCTTCCTTCATGGATTGACGTTGCTCTGTGAAAATGTGTCCACAGAATTGGTAACAACTGACAAATGTGATGTAGACAGTGTTGTTAAGTCTATAGTTCTTCAGTAACTTTATGTTTAATTTGCTCACATTATTAGTGTATACTCTAATATGTTTGTGTGGTACCCATTATTTTGACAACCTCAAACTGTAAAACCTGTACACATGAAAATGTGACAAAGTTGTGTGCAGGTATGTGTGCAGGTATTGTGTCTGGTCTTGAGACTTGCAGTGAGATCCTGCGAGACTGGCATGGTAAAAAGGCACATCTTTTGTTTCGACTTACTATACATCTTGAATGAACAAGCCCATTAGAAAACCCAGAGTACCCTACCTAACGTAGAGAGAGCGTTTCTGACTGGTTCGTAGGGAGCCTGACCCGGAGCTCATGCTGTGGTTCATCATCTGCTCCCGCAAATCATGGATTTTTGCTTCAAATCGACCGTATTCTGAAAAAAAAGGGAAAAACAACAGAATCAACCTTAATAGCCCTTCAATCAAACAGCAGTAGGCCACCTTCACCGGCCACCAGCGCCATAAAAGAAACTCGCCATGTTTAGTAAGGTCAATACAATCAGTGCCTTCACAATGTAACCCGAGATGTACATGGTCAAACATTATGTCAGTGGGACAAAAAGACAGCTGTAATGTAATGTTTTTGTTAATGCTAATAATTGCCTGATCGAGGTACATCAAGCTACTTGAAGGTCGTTGAGTGGATAAGTTGCACTCAGAGGATGTGAACACAGCATCTCGAGATTCCTCATGGTTAAGTCTTACACTGCTCAATGCAAGCTGTCATGAAGCCTACAGCTATGCTCTAATCACAATGGGATACGTTTTAGTGGTCTTTGTTTTGCTTCTTTTGACAAAAATCAACAACCTGCTTGTTAAGTACAGGAATGATTTACATTCAGTGTTTGACTTTTTAAATATTTTTTTGTTTTTTGGTTTTTGGTTTTTCAAAAGCAAAAACTTACTGAAGTAGTCTTTTATGTGACCAAGGTGAATATAAAAATTTACTCCACTTACATTTGGAAATACAGTATATAACATTTCTACATATATAACCAACATTATAAATCGCTAGTCTCTGTAAGTCACTTTGGATTTAAATGTCTGCTAAATGACTAAATAATAATAATAATAATAATAATAATAATAATAATAATAATAATAATAATAACACAACATTAAGTTCACATGCTTTGAGAAGAGATTTGTTAGCAGTCTTCTGGATTCAACTGCGTAAGATGACATCTCTTACAACAATAATAACATATTGACTTAAAATGAATAACTCCATACATAACTATTTTGCATTGAAGTTTGCACAGTTTTAATTGAAATAACTGTATGCATAAAATAATAACAAAAAAAGATTTCTCAAACACATTGGGACAGTTTATTGTGCCAGAAATCTAGAAGCAAAGGCAGTTGTTGCAGTAGATACTGCAGGACTATGGTATGGAGGCAGATGGTGTTCCTATTGGCTGTTTCAAATTTATGCATTTAATTATTTTCTATTAAAATCCCATGAAGAAATTACAAATGAAGAAAGCCATGTTTTCCCATTTCACTGCAATCTGGCCTTCCTTTACTACAGAGGAGATCACTGTTCAAAAGCAAACAACCACAATAAAAGATATTTGCAGGTTACTTGAAAATACCTGAACTGTAAGTAGATGTGTTCTGTAAGTCATCAAAAATATTGTATAACAGACAGTGACACTGACATCTAATTTCTGTAGGATTTATGTACTCACTCATTTAGTTTACCAGATCCCACTATATGTTTAGTCCATCTGTAATAAATCTTTAAATAAAGTATTTGTAAACTAACCAAATGACACTTAGTTCTTAAGCCATCAGCACCAACTACTCAATGAAGCACAGAGCAAATACAGATTTCAAAAGCAAGGATGCTGTCTGATTTAATGGCTTCACCCTCCAGCTTCTCCTTTGTACAGAGCCCTTGCATTCATTGGAACAGTGCACATCAAAGCCACAGGAGGGATTCAAAACATCTTTGCTAAAAAACAAATGATTGTTTGAACTATCACATTTGATCATTCATTCCCTTGGGGATATTCCACATTATCATTTTTGGATCACAGCAACAGTAATCAGGTCAGTGTAGTGTGCTTGTAATGTGAGGGTACAGTGAGAATAACTGCAATGCCCAGGGAGCATGCTTTTACCCACCAGCTGGGACCATGCAGGAAATCTTTGATGCACAAAGTGGTTGCATTAGTACCTTCAGTTTAAGATCAAATATTTAAAAAGCTACTTATATAAAGTAACAGACTTTGCATAGTCATGCATATGCATGTAATCCTTTGTAATCGAAGGGCTTCAATTACAATAGTGCCTAGCTCTTCCAAACCCAGCTAACTTCACCACTGTGAAAGAGCCAGTTTTGTTTGCGCAAGTAGTTATAGAGCTTAAATACTACATTTCAAGTTCTCCAAATGTAAATGTCTCCCCACTGACATACCGAAAGGCTCGGACATGCTGAAAAGCATTCAAGCTGTATAGACGTTGCAGAACTTTGCATCCTTACTGTTGTTGAGTGAATGAATGAATGCAAGTCGACACTAACTTTTTCTGCTGGTGAATCATTTCTAGGGCATATCCTGGTGACTCATTTCAAGGGTTACTTAGGTGATACAAATGTGAAAAAAAAAAAAGCAGGTCGTAACAAACAAAATATGTGTGCCAAACATGAATGGAGGGATTAACGGACAACACCCGCAGTAACAGGTATTCGCTGTCTGGTAATGCCTCTCTTGTTACTGTAGTGTAACTGGGACTGTTCCAGTAACAGCAGCTTGACATTGACTCCATCCATCTTGCAGTAACATAAACTCTCAGTATCATGATTAAAAAAAAAGTAAGCTAAATTCCATCAGGTTTTGTAACCTACTGTACAGTTGACTCCATTCTATCAGGGACTTTTACTGCCTCCTTTTAATCCCTACACAGATCCATTCCTGTGTTTTACATTCCAGCAGCATCACCATTTTTCATCCTTCAAAACAACCATGACAACAGATCCACAGAATCCTTCCTCGGGCTGCATAGTTTAACTCATATAGGTTCCACTGTAATCTCAAAAATGTTTAAACTGATCACATTCCACTCCCTCAGCTCCTTCTTAGAATCAAGAACAGCATTTGGCTTGTTGAGACAGACGTACAATACAAGAACACAGGCGGACAGACTGCCACGCAAATGATTCAGTATTACTCTAGTACCTTCCTGTCATTCCTACAATAACTGCTGAGGGATCTTTCTGTTGTCTCTGCCCCTTCCAGGGCCCAAAGTTTACCAGAAACAAGAAGTGAACTTCATACAAAACAGTATTATTGTATTTTGGGGAAACTATTTTTAAATGTTTTTTTTTTTGTTTTGTTTTTTTTGTGAATCCCAGCTCCCAATGAAGCATCCCCAACATAAACCTTAAATGAAATCCTGTGCTTTGATTTTAATTTTGTAGAATAAAAAGCAATTAAACTGAAGTCACTGAACAGAAATACTCATTAAAACCCCATTCTGAAAGTACACAGCAAACCAAAACAGAATTGCTAGTGTATAAATATATTAAAGTGAATGATAACTGATTGCTGGTAACTTGGATACAATTCTGTCACACGGTGATAAAGCAAACAATCCCACACAGCAAGAAAACGAGATGTACAGTGCTCTATATTTTAAGGGAGGCAGTATATATATATATATATATATATATATATATATATATATATATATATAATATATATATATACATTTGGAAAGATGAGATAGAACACAACTGATCAGTAACATCTGGAGAGAAATCAATAGGTAACTGAACACATATTGATATATGTCTTTGGCAAACCTTTATCTAATTATTTGTTTGGTATATATACTTTTATTTTCTTGGTTTTCAAAGTGTTATTTTAAATTCATATCAGAGTAATACTTTTAAAAAAACTATTGTAAATCCAGTACATTTATCATATTCATTTTATAAATTAAAACTTAAATCAATAATAATAATAATAATAAATAATAATAATAATAGTAATAATAATAATAAAAAAATACTGACAATGTATAATAAAAAAATAGCTTCCCAAACCTTGCAGATAAATAAATGTACAGATGAAATATCCAATATAAAAGTATATTTGCCATCCGTATCAATGTAAATATTACTCTGTTAATATCAGTGCCCATGGGCAGAACAAAGCAGCCAGTAATGCTGCGTGAGGAAGATCATTTAGAAAGCACTTGTGAAAACCCAAAATGCACACCATGTATTCAAGCATGCAATAATAGCATAGCAACAGCATTTGGTTTTCTATTTATTTCATACATGAGAACAGAAGCAGAACAGCACTGTACAAAGAACCCGCTCACGCTGTGTAACGCTCTGATGAACCAAACCCTAAGAGCACCTTCACAGAGCTTTCAAACAGAACTGCATGTGCTCGAATAGCCAGCATTAACAGTTTAACTTACCGTGTATTCAGTTCCTCAGAACCCGGCTGGCTGTTAGCATCCTCTAAAAAGACATTTCTCCAGCTGCTTTCAACCTTTCCAACTAACTAAAAGAAGAATCCAGACGCTCTTTCCCGTTCTTCTAATCCCTATGAATGACAATGTGCAGATGCTAGGAAGGGGTGATGATCGCACGGTACAAACGCAAAGCTGCTCCAGATATTCTGCTGTAACTCACTCTGATGAACAGAGCACTGCCAGAAGCACACACAGTAATTGGTTCCTTATCCCTCTACAAGCACAGTCCGACAGCCCAAATCCCACCTCCTCCTCCTCCTCCTCCTCTTGCATTCAACTGCTGTCCATGTACACAATGTGCTTAGGGTAGAAAATTCTACAAATGTTTATTTATTTATTTATTTATTTTAATCTGCTGCATTTGTTGTGCATACTATAGAGACAAATGTACTTACTTAGATCAGCAAATATTAAGCTAAATCATGTGTGTGTGTGTTCATGTATAACTGTGCACACTGCAAATGTTGTATTGTACTCTACAGTGTCAAAAGAAAATGCCCGAATTGATTAACATTAATATAGACATTAATAGTTCTCATTGCAGAAATATCTTGATTTTTTTAAATTTATTTTTACTAAATACAGTATACAAATGGGATTTCACAGAGTATATAGAGCATATAATAAATACAACATTCAAACTTCAATTTTGTATTTGTTTTAAAAGCTCCATTAATAACTTGCTCTTAAACAACAGCCTTAATTAATTAACAGAATGTTGATTTGGCTAATCAGTACAAAACATATCAGCCTGCTCTGCAAATGAGTCTAGTTTCAGACAGATGTCTTTTAAAGAGTGAAAGTTGAGACTTTCTTATGATTAAGGAATAAGCTTTGGTCATCTTCTGGGATCAGTAAATATATATATATATATATATATATATATATATATATATATATATATATATATATATATATATATATATATATATATATATATATATAACAAGGGCTTTAATGCATTAAAAGAGCATCTGAATTACCATAAAAGCAAGCAATGAATCCGGAGTAGATTTGCACTTGAAATAATGAAGCAGCACTGCATTCATATATGCAGCGGCATTACAGCTGTTGAAAGGGCTTCGAATAATGAAGAGAAATGTTCTGGAACAAGATCTGAACAAAGACAGGACAATGGTCACCTTGTGCAACATGACAAACCAATCATAAAAAGGGATAAAAAGAAAGAGACTCTCTCTTTAATCATACACCCTGTCTGTATGGGAGCTGATCAATACCTGACAATCTTACCTGGCTTATAGGTCATCATGGCTTTGAGCGTTGTGGTAGCCAAAAGTGGGGTGCCACTAGGTTGCCACTTATATATTCACTTATATATCGGTTTATACAGTGACACAGTTGTTATGTTTTGTAATGTTACTTTGTTAATTTAGAGGCTGTATTTTGCAACATTATGATTAACTACATTTAAAAAAGAAAAGACACTTTGCTTTACATTAAATCTAAATGCTAAGCATGGAACAGCACAAATAGCAGAAGGTTTCAGAGGATATGCAATCCTACCCGAACATCAATGTCAAAATCAGTATAAAAAGTTTTAAAAAATCAGAATATTTGGCAGATTTATCATCATAATTATTAATATAAAAATAATACTTATTTATGTATTTTATTCAGAGAGTGAAGAGGTTAGTTTTCAAATCTATCTAGACCAAATAAGAGCAATCTTCGATCTAACATAGACTGCCAACTTTCAATCTGCTACGTTATGAAAATTGATTTCAATTGCTATTTGTGGCGTCTCCTGCTGCGGCCTTGTGTGTGCTTTGAATGTCTCAGTAGCACATTTACTCAGACTTGAATCATGTATTAATTAGCTTCTTTTTTTTTGGCCTTCGTATTGGATATGGTGGGTATGGAGCAGTATAACTTTACTGAAAACTGTGTAAAGAATCCAAAAGCTTGCTGATTTTTTAAAAGTTAGCACAATCAAGTTATAAGCTTGCTGACAAACAGAAGGCCTTGCAATTAGAGTTGTAACCAGAGCTGACACTGAGGTTTCAAGCTATAGCTGCAGTATTTATATGACTGCTTAGTATTTAGCTGCAGTGTTCCTATGACTGCTTGGTATTTAGCTGCAGTGTTCCTATGACTGCTTGGTATTTAGCTGCAGTGTTCCTATGACTGCTTGGTATTTAGCTGCAGTGTTTATATGACTGCTTGGTATTTAGCTGCAGTGTTTATATGACTGCTTGGTATTTAGCTGCAGTGTTTATATGACTGCTTGGTATTTAGCTGCATTGTTTATATGACTGCTTGGTATTTAGCTGCATTGTTTATATGACTGCTTGGTATTTAGCTGCATTGTTTATATGACTGCTTGGTATTTAGCTGCATTGTTTATATGACTGCTTGGTATTTAGCTGCAGTGTTTATATGACTGCTTGGTATTTAGCTGCAGTGTTTATATGACTGCTTGGTATTTAGCTGCATTGTTTATATGACTGCTTGGTATTTAGCTGCAGTGTTTATATGACTGCTTGGTATTTAGCTGCATTGTTTATATGACTGCTTGGTATTTAGCTGCAGTGTTTATATGACTGCTTGGTATTTAGCTGCAGTATTTATATGACTGCTTGGTATTTAGCTGCAGTGTTTATATGACTGCTTGGTATTTAGCTGCAGTGTTTACATGACTGCTTGGTATTTAGCTGCAGTATTTATATGACTGCTTGGTATTTAGCTGCAGTATTTATATGACTGCTTGGTATTTAGCTACACTATTGCATATACGACTGCTTGGTATTTAGCTGCAGTATTTATATGACTGCTTGGTATTTAGCTGCAGTATTTACATGACTGCTTGGTATTTAGCTGCAGTATTTATATGACTGCTTGGTATTTACTGTTCAACCTCCAAATATATGTTATATGACAAACCAGCAGAAAAATGAAGGAGTCTATTGTACTTTACCAGAATTTTCACATGATCATTAGCATTGATGATGCAAAAAACCACAGAGGGCATGACCTCAGTGTCCTCATAGCTAGTTACGGCCATGCTTGTAATGGCCCTGTGTCATCCACTAACCAGTCTCTATATTTAAACCACAGCATGTGCCTTCTTCCTTTTTTTCTAGGCAATTTGCTCCACCGCCTCCACCTTTGCAAGTGTTTCCCCTCTATGGTCGGTGCTCCCTGTTGACCTGACAAAAAATGGGCCATGCATAAGTAGTATAGTCATAATTGCCTCCAACTACTGCATATTGTCATTTCTTTGCCAAATAAAAGAAACAATTACGATCATGAATCATATATGAATCATGTTCTGCTACTAAACAACTACCATATCATTCTATGGCCTTTTAGTTTAAAGGATCTGTTGCCAATGGTGACCCTGTGTCTCTCCTTTGATCTTGTTTATGTCATAAACAAAAAAAGTACTAAGGTGATATTGCACAGGTGATTCTACATCCTGGCCTTTAACCAGAACCCTCAATAGATTTGTTAAAACTAAATCCAGATGTTAGTAGAAAACAAATGAACAAATCTTCATACGTTGTAGCATCGTGTTTTAATTTTAAAATGCCAGGCAAACGACTCCTTCTCCAAAGAAAAATCCTGCTGGCTTCTGGTAAATGCTCTGGCCATATCTCTCTGCACATATCTTCACATAGAAGGAATGGAACATACAATTCTAGGAAAATGTCAACACTATCTGAGCAGGTTTGCTCACCATCACTTGACATGTTTATGAGCTTCACTGTCAGATATTTCTGAAGAAGAAACATATTAAATGTAAACTCAAAAACTTTGAATATATACTGTATGTATCAATTTCAGATATTCCTGATCATTATCTCTGCTATAAAAATCCAAATTGAATGATATTTAAATGTGTATGCTATAAACAAAAGCAGGAAAACTGTTAACATACAACACCTATAGAAATTACAGTCAGCTATACTCAACAGCAGCCTCTTTAAAAGGCTTCTACAAATCACCATGGAAACTACTTATTCACAATGGCCATGTGAGAACAACATAAGCTGTGCTACTCTCTGTATATACACGTTCACATTGCCATTACACTATAGCATTTCTAAAACTATTGCCACTGAAGATTAATCTTTATTCCTTTTTTTTCCAAACGTTTTATATATAATCAAAATGGTGTTATACCATACCATAAATGCAGAGTAGTGCTACACCAGTAGATACAGGTAGTAATACTATGTAATATTATTAACTATGTATACTGTTCAAGTGATATGGCTCATTGCCCTCCGTTTTATAATAAAGCCAAGTTACGCCCAGTTGCTCTTAATGGTAGTTACTGTACATGTACAAGGCATATAAATAAAAAATAAAATATTTTTATATATATATATAGGATTGAGAAGTGAGCTGTATGTGCAAACATATCATAATGCTGGTAGCTCCTTGTATCATGTACCACTTCAGTGATTTTCCATTTTTGGGGATTTAGAATGTTTTACTGCATTATTCATAACTACTGTTCAGGGAGAGAAGGGGATTGCCCTTGATAGAAAACATGATTTGTTCTTTCATTACCCAGAGTGGGTAATGTCATTGGGAATCAACCAGATGCTCTTAAATGAGAAACTTTACAGTTGTTAAGTAAAATACTGTAAATCAATTTAAATGTAAAATGGAGACTGACAAGAACATTTCTTCCACACTCTGGGGAGAACAGAACATTGTTTTTTTTTTATATTCTCCACTTATCAACTGAGAAAATTTGAGCTGTGTCTGATAAAAAAAAAAAAAGATCTAATTAAGAGAAGACAGTTCCTTTTTAAGCAGCTTTGCAGCAACAATTTTGTATTTATTTATGTATTTATTCCATATCCCATTTGGTAAATGTATTTTTGACTCCATATTTACTATAAATAACAAAAAAAAAGAAAAACAGTACAAAAGCAATAATGTCATGATAATATTTTGATTAGAAATATGTTTTTGTTAATAAAAACCTACATGTAGGGTTGTAACAACCAAAGCTAATTAGCTTAACTTTAACCCCTTACTGTACCCAATTAACCATTTACTGAACCTAATTAACCCCTTAGTGTACCCAATTAACCATTTACTGAACCTAATTAACATCTTACTGTACCTAATTAACCCTTTACTGAACCTAATTAACCCCTTACTGTACCTAATTAACCCTTTACTGAACCTAATTATCATTTTGATTTATTTTTAACTTGTGCCTCTCTAAAGGCCTACATTCTTCACAGATACACTGTTTCAAAAAGATCAATGCATGATAAAAAAAAATTGCAAAAGAAACACCAACTACTGCATCTCAGTGTCCAAACTCTGGGCTAAATTGCGTGAATAGTGAATACAGTGCTACTGTTGGTGAATATTTAATAAAGACAGTTCCCTTAAAATGAAATATTTCAAATATTACCTTAGTCGCTGAAAGAACATTTTGAGAGTTCAAGCAGATTCAGTGCTATACAGCCGTGCAATATTTGAATACACTGCACTGCTGATACTTGCTGGCTGGAGGCATGCTCACCGGGCAATGTGTGGACAATCAGTGAACTGCAGTCTCTAGAGCTGCCAATCCAACTGGATCTATACAGAGCATTCATTGGAAAGCTTATTTTACTTTATGGAATTATACACTCTTCTGCCTGCCTTTCAGTAACAACACCTACACTTTTCTTTGAAAAGGGACTATCTAAAAATGGCAGAATATAACAATATGGTGATGCTGTTTATTGGTCTTTTTTTGAAGGAAAAAAGAAAGCAAGTAATAAAATTTAAATTATTCAATTAAATAACTGGCTTTACTTGCATTTAAATGGTATCAGTAAAGCGTAAAAGCACCTCCAAATATGTCTGTATAACCTCATACTGTTTGGCTTCTGGGTGTCTCTCCTATGCTCAATCATTGTTAAACATCTGTTTCACTTTCCCTTCACATTATAAAAGGCGGTGCAGCTGTAATTAGTCACACTAACATTGTTGCAATGTATCTGCTTCAATAAAACCCTGTGTTGTTTCCTTTAGTCTGCCTTTGTATTCTGCCAATGTAGATAAGCCAAGACAGCAATCACCAACCACTGATCTATTAAAAAAAATAATAAACTGACACAGATTAACCATTCACACTGCTTAACAGTTCCCATATGAAGAAAACACTTCAGCAAAACCACAAAAAAAAAAAAAAAAAAAAATAGAGTACATTTCTAGAAATTACAGTGCATTATACTGCATAAGAAATGTGGTATACTGGTATATAAAGCACTGCAAGGTGCAGTGAACAGTAGTAG
>NC_054563.1:3623850-3631350 GCF_017654505.1 Polyodon spathula
GACCCAGAGCACTCCACTAACTGATACCGGCATAACCAAGACAACTCTCTGAAAAAAAAAAAAACTACCAGGACTAATGGCTCACAGTCAACACCATTTGTCCAGGACACCTGTTGTCAGAAGAGGCTGTTAATCATACATAACAATGGGGAGGTATAAAAAGTGACAAACAGTGGTGTCAGGCGTGTGTATTTACTGTATGACATATATAAAGTACACAATGTACAATATGAAATATAGCTTTTACTACAATAATAAATTGTGTGTATGCAACCCAATAAAGGTTATTTGTATCTTTCTATCTAGCCATCTGTGATCAAATAAACAATATGTAAGATGTACCCTTTATAATGTTCTAGTTTAATATGTATCTAGAACATATATTTTTAGGTGCATGGCCCAGAAATTCTGAGGCAACTTTCCCCACAAGGTCAATCTCCATTCCCCTGGAAGTTGTCCCTTGCTCCTCTGAAGGGTTTTCTTACTGGCATCCAGATCTACACTTTCACAGAACACATGCTCTCATCAATCCGAAACAGTCAGAAAATTAAATAAAAACCCTTCAATTTTCTCCATGTCCCTTTGATTGATGGCAAGTGACTTATCCTGGCCAGTATCTCAATTTGATAATCCTCTTTTAGCCTTAGCCATTGGGAGGCAGGGAAATCACTACAAACTTTAATTGTTTTTTTTTTTTTTCAACTAATGAAGGTTTCTCACGTCAGCGACAGCCTTCAAGTAACTTTCTCTCTGGAGGGTATGGCTCACGGCTTTCGGCTGGCTAGTGCCTGGTCAACAAAGGCACAGAAGCCTTTTAATAAAGACCAGCTGTCCAGTAGGAAAGATATTGTTGTTGTATGTTGTTTTTTCTGACTTTATGTGAACGAAAAGACACACATTTGCCCGTTTTCCCATTGGAAATAGTGATATTTTGAAATATCACTGTCCTGGTCACAAAAGCAAAGTTTGTGGGGAATAATAGCCATTTTCTATACTTTTGAGGTATAAGCAATTAGGAAATAACACTTACTACCCAGGAACAAAAAAAAAATAATAATAATTGTTACATGGTGTTATCTATTCTTCAGAGAACAAAAAAAATTAATAAAAAGAGCAATGAAGTAGTTGACCTTAAAACAGTCCACAATCTATATAACATTTTCCTTCCCAGTTGTTTCTCGTTAGCTTTCTTGTTGGTGGATGGGAGCATCAGTTCACAAGAAATTCAACAAATGCATAGATCTACATATCATTTTTTGTCCTTCGTATTTTTTCGTAGTCTTTTATGTTTGAAGACTAACTTGGTAAGGTTAGTAGGTGCTCTCCCTTACTTCCACATTCTCAAAAGCATTCAGCATTTATAAATTCATGGATTTTTTTTTTTATTTTTTTTTTAGCATTTCAGCAGTTTCATCATTACTTTGCAGCTAGACTGGATAGTTCTGGTAAGTTCCTGTGAGGCATTTCTTTCTAAGCGAGGGAAATAACTTAGAATGGGGCGTTCCAAGAAGTCAATGTTATGGATTTTGTAGTGTGTACTTTCTGGACTGCAGGTAATGTGTAGCTAGCAGCAGTGTTCCCTGAGGAGTTCCAGTTGGGACCTACCTTCTGGTCTGTACTGTGCAACGATGGTTACCGTCTGCCCAGCTCCCTTCAGCGCGGCGGCTGCCTGCTCATGAGTAGCACCTCGCAGATCTATGCCATTGACCTGCAGGGAAGCAGAAACAATCAGCATTGTACACTGGTCTCTTTAGAGCAGGGCTTCCAAACTCTGGACCTCAAATGAAGATTTGTAGAGTCAATTAAATAACTAACATACAGAGGCTTATTTTGTTCAGTTAAGTAATTAAGGTTATCAAAGATTGGCCCTCACTGTGCAGCCTTTTTTTATTAGAGGCATGCTGTGCAGTTAATTGTAGTATGATGTTACATTGCATATTCACTGTAGGATATGTACTGTACAGCAGTTAAAGATGTTTTTTTGCATTCCTGAACACGGGTGAAAACCTGCAGAAAACATGTGTGGCCATGCCTCGACTCTGCCTGCAGCTTCTGTCTGTGTACTACTTCAAATGGACAGCAACTGGACACCCAAGGTTGTATCCATGAGCATTTTCAACCCATTCTAAGTAACCCTTAGTCTCAGTGTGTGGTCTATTCTTAGGCAGTAATATAATAAATCAGTAATCAGGTCAAACTTTTGGCTATTTATTTGTGTGTGCCATTTTATAGTAGATAGAGAATTACACCCTGAAATGAGCACATATGGGGTTCTGTCTAGTAGTGTCTTGAAAGTATTTGCTGCAGTACACTTGTTCGGATGACTGATGACATGATTGCAAACATGTATTGATAAACACATAATTATTATACTGCAAAGTTACAGCCTGCTACCTCGGATGAGAAATCCATTGAGGGCACTGGGGTTATCGATACTGTTCAGGCAGCCACAGTGCCACCTGTCTGGAAAAAAAAAGACCGCAGCATGGAAACCGGAGGGACTGGAGAATACGTGTTTGCTAAGATATCTGGCAACAGTTTGGAGGATTCACATTTGTATTAAGTGGCTTTACTAGGATTTTCATATTGTGGGGTAAACTGCAATTTTACTGCTCAGCTCTGTAATGCAGTATAGCTGCACAATGACTGTTGTTTGATTGCAGTGATCACAAAGTTAAGCTTTGAAATAGTTCTCCTACTTCAAAAACACTCCACCATAGACAGTATAGCTGCATAATGACTGTTGTTTGATTGCAGTGATCACAAAGTTAAGCTTTGAAATAGTTCTCCTACTTCAAAAACACTCCACCATAGACAATAAGAAACTAAGAAGAGATAACACTTCGATTAACGTGGTAAAAGTGCAGCTGAAGTAGTTCCATTGTTTGTACTGACTTTGATTTTACTACAATATGGCATTTTCTTTGTAGTGGCATTTTAGGGCGTTCACTCACTTCTTTGCCTTACTAAAATGTCAATGATGGTACAAAATAAGAATACATTACATAAGAACACTTTCAAGCACTATGAAGAAAAATAACTCAACACTGCCATCTTGTGGATTTGACATTATATTGCCGAATACAATGCGCAACCCATTCAAAAAGCACTCTCAAAAGGAAACAGATATAAAGGATACATTGTTTTTTCAAAGTCTGTTATTTACTGTCTAGGACAGTTTTAGTGAATAGCTCTATTTACTGAATACATTTTCTTTAATCTTTTTAGAACCCTACTTTTTTCCATTAATCCTACCCAAGGGAAGTATAGCATCCATGTAAAAAAAAAAACAAAAAAAAAACCCACTTTGTTAAAGTATAACTATTGAGTCCTATTCTCAATACTTTAAATAACATGTTATTTAAATAATGTTTTTTCCAAGTCTGTTATAATGGATACAGATACATATATTATTCATGTCTCTATTCTAGACTGTTGTTAAATGAGTCAAATTCATAGATATCAAACTGTTTTTATATAAAAACAGACTGAACAAATGCTTTAAATAACTCACAGGTAAAGCTGTGTGAACACGGCCTAGTACAAAAATCGCAATCTAACAGCCTACATATATATATATAAAAAAAAGGTTTGCACAAAAAGCACAATTTAGCACCTGTTATAACCGATACTAAATACTGAATCCAAGGGCAGCACGTTTGTTAACACAGCCCCTGTTCTACTCACAGACAGGATCTGGTCCCCTCGCCGTAGCTCCCCACTAAGGTCTGCTGGTCCTCCCGCAAGGATGAAGGACACAAAGATCCCCTCTCCATCTTCGCCCCCGACGATGTTGAAGCCCAGTCCCGTGGAACCCTTGTGCAGGACGATCTTCCGAGGCTCCCTGTAAAAACGAGCCAGGTAATACAAGTAGTCGGAAGTGTCGATTCGGCTATGCATCTTATTTTACCGAGGTTTCAGTACATTCTACCAATGGCAGGTGCCCAATAGAGGTTTGCTCTACTTAGACACCATTTGTCCTATTTTACATTCTCTGTAGGCTTCAGAATTAACTCTGTCTGTTCAGTGTCAGTGAGCGCCTCCATGGGCGTCATTATGATTCTGAACAGGCCGTTCCAAGCGCAGGGGGTGTACAGGAGATAAATCAGATCTTATAGAACACCAAATCCAACAGCTATTGTTACTGAAATAAATAAACTGTGCAGCTAACATTAAATGGAGAAATTAATAATTTTAACTAAACAGAAAATACAGATTTATTTTCCCATAAAGACAAAGTTGTGATTACAATATAAGGCCACCGGGTGGCACTTTGTTATAAGTAATGTAAATACACCACATCCACAGCTATTACTGTTTAGCATGAAGCCAAATGAGTTAATTCTATAGGGTGATGCAACTCTTTTGGCCAGAGCAGAACATCCACAGTGTGGCTCCTCTGATTTGATTTCATTACGCACTGTAAGCTGCAGATCATGGTTTTGTATATCATGTCTTCTGCCACAGGCACAGGCTTCTTAAATGGGTCACTGCATCTGTAACGCTCAACTCCAGCCAGCAATCCTCTTTGAGGATTTACGGTGCATGTCCTTTAAAAAGGTCATTGCAATTCCACAACTGAAATGTGGTCTGTCTTTTAGGAATACACATGACCCTGAAGTTCCTCCATGATATCTCATCTGTGAAAGGGGAACTTCTGCCTCATTTACAATTGGTTGTTACAGCTATCTTATATCTGAAATAGGACATCCGGTAAGCTGCTTCAAGGTGGATAGTTTTGTAGGTTTGCTTCAAACCACTTGAAAGCAGCTAATAAGGCTTTGTAGATATTTGGATGAATATCCCTTACATATCTTATATTCTGCAGTAACCTGATTTTGCCACAATAATAATCTTTATTTTTATATAGCACCTTTCATAGAGGACCACCATCACAAAGCGCTTTACAAGACACAAGACTAGGATGTGTGAACTATGCATCAGCTGCAGAATCTCTTACAACAAGTGATCATCCTAAAGACAGAGCACAAGGAGGTTAAGTGGCTTGCTCAGGGTCACACAATGAGTCACTAGCTAAGCTGGGATTTGAACCAGGGACCTCATGACTACAAGCCCATTTCTTTAACCACTGAACCACACAGCCTCCTATAAGCAAGCACTGTGTTTAAATGACTTGTAAAGAAACAGGAATTACAAAATTTGGCTACACATCTATAACAGACAATAATATTCCTGCACATTCCTGAATTTTGCAGCGCAGAGAACCTGAAGGCACTCAGGTTGAGACAGCAGCTATTTTATTCAACTCACATTAACACTCACATCATCTAACACCAATCTAATGCTGAGAAGCTGCAATACAGCAGATCATTGCCTAACATAACATTTCTGTATTTAACAAGCCTTTTAAAACAAGACCAGATTAACTGGGTCCTGTCACCCCTAGATGCTATGCTTTCCAATAACTCACTGAAGGACTTTACTTCTTTCTATACTATAGACTTGATCTACAATACTGAACTCCATATCGACCTGGCTTGTGTTGTGTACTGTTTATTCTATTAAGACAGAAACCCTCTTCCTCTCCTTTGAGACTAAAATTAAGCAATTTCCAATTCCCTTTCCAAGAATGCACAGCACTGTTATATGTTGCTATCTTCTAAAAATAGATTTCCCCAAGGGGTTTGCAGGAATCCCTGTGCATTGGAGACAACGTTGAACATACAGTATCTAGGCTACCCTAACTTTAGATATGTAGCAGGGAACAGGGACGTATTGAAAAAAAATTAAAAACATTCAGATAGAAACATAACAAAGGCATTCTTGAATAGTAAAAGAGATATGCATGCCTGTGACATTTACTGTAAAAATCTCATAATCTTAAACAGAAGCATTATAGATGTGTTATGGACGTTAACATTTTAGAAAATTAAACAAGACAGTTATAGGAAACTAAAAGATGTTTTTTTTCACAAGTTATTTTGGGAACAAAAAACAAGATAATGGTACCAGCCGTTTTCTTCGTCTTATATTACAGGTGTGTACATTTTGGAAACTTTTTTTTTCTTGCACTTTTTAAATTTGGCCACCAAATGGTACAAATTATAGAGAACAGTCTGTCCCTTTTTATGAATGCCAGGAACTGAACTACATTTCAGTCATTAAGCTTTGCCTTGGAAACAGCAGCTTTAAACTAGGTTGATGCCTTTTAGGTTTGTTTTTTGTTTATGTGATAAAGTTATGGCTCCATATTCTCTTTCAACATGCTATATAATATGGTCCCCTCTTCATCATTTCACAATATGTGATATGTAGTTCCATCACAAGGAAATATTCTACCCATGTCTCTTCAAAGTCAATAGAGTACAGGGAAGCTGAATAATGAATGTCTTTAAATAGATCTGGTGCAGTACGTTCCAAAAGATTTAACAACCTCTGTGTCACAGCCTCAGCTTAGTGCTCTAACTAAAAGGAGGCTGTGACACATACTACAGTGGCATTATCTTCCATGAATAAAGAACATTAACCCTTCCCTATTACAATATGTATCCATTGTAATAGGAATGCCTGATATTAAATAATAATAATATTAATAAAAATGCCCTTTTATAACTAAGGCTTGACTTTTAAAATTCACCAAGGCCAGATCCATCTTCTGCATTAGATCTTTAAAGTCTCCTAACAACTGCTTAATATTTCCTTTGTGTAACACACATAATAACTAATTAGACAGCTCTCTCAAGTGAAGAGGGCACACATTACACAACTGGTGTCAGAATCTACAGACTTTTTGCCACTTAACTGTTCTTGCTTCAGCTTGTTGCACACTACCTTTCAAAAGTCTTCCATGCTTATTACAAGTTATTTTAAACAATTCCAAATTCAATAAAAATTACTATAATACAGCTATGAAGAATGAGAAACTAAATAAAGTACACAGACTACTTTTGGCTGGAGCCTTTATCAGTCTGATACAGTATGTTTTTTTTAAAAGCGCTCTTATGCTATTGGGAAGCATGGTAACTACTCTACAGTGCACGAACACCAAGTCCAAATTTGCTAACTTGCTGAGCCCTTTCATCCAAGCAGAGTGTGTTTAGTTAAATTATAGACACCATGAATCTAAGAAACTGAAACTAAAATGTTCTGTATATAAAACTCAAACTCCATTAGTGCCATAGTTAAAATAAAAAATCTACACATAAAGTTAGAAATGATCAGTTTAACCCTGAGGTAAGTTGGGGATCAGCTGATCCTGAACTTCTGTTCACTGTATTTTTTGTTGCAATTGGTACCAAGGCAGTACAGAGCTGGTGACGGTCCGCAGATGCCGAACCAGCTGGTACTCGACTTAATACAGCACTAAGAACTAAGGCTCAAGTCTGTTGTAATTGACCAGCTGTGTTTTACTTCACCCAGTAAGAAATTCAATACACTGCAGATGTGATCTCCTTGCTGCACTACAGTGCCCCCACTGGCCAGGTGCCCAGTGAGCTCAAGCAGACACTTGTATTGCTGGCCTTTGTCCTCCAGGGGCCA
>NC_054563.1:3631850-3656850 GCF_017654505.1 Polyodon spathula
CATGAATGGCTACAGGAATGCCTTTAAAAGCTCTGTGCGGAATTAAATCTGAACTATCTGCTACATTAGCTTAACAAGATTTTAACCTTGTGGCTGTTTTCCATTTTTACACAATTTATTCTCATGCACAAATTACTAAGCACCTTTTAGAAAATAAAAATAAGAAATAAACCACACAGGGAAAGTGTTTGGCAGTGGTATTTAATCAGATTCTAAATGCAACCAGATAAGAATCTCTCCTGGTACTTGTCTGTTCCTGTATTGTACTGCAATTACCATTTTAATTCACGCTAAGCTTTAAAATCTATGCAATGATCACTGCCTTAATGAAGTTGATATCAATCTCCTTGGACCTGATTTAAGAATCCATTAAAAATAATGGATATTTACCAGCTTTCAGGTTCAAAAGCCGGTTCTATGTGTTTCTTTTACATTCTAAGGCATGTATTGAAGACAAAGTTAGAATTTCTAATAAAAAGGGAGCACAGTAGAGTAGAAAGTGTCCTTGAAGAAAAGAGAGTGAAAGAAATTATTTATTTTAAGAAGACGGTCCTGTCAGTCAATCAAAATGCTTGGTAATTTGGATAAGCAGGCCTGGGATACTGAAATGTTGTTAGAATTGCCATGTGCATCAAACAATTGTATAATTATAATAATAATGAATAAAATTCTTATGTATTTGTATTTTCAGCCACTTAGTCGCTATTTATTTTCTGTTCGATGACAATCAAACGTCAATAATATTCAAATACTCTCCCAAGCAAAACATCATCCCATTTCTCATCTATTCATCCATAGCTAATCATGATAGATCTGATGGGAAGCAGCTGATCAGTGTGACTTGTTTGCTGCGCACAACAATTCTGCCACAGGATTAACCTCAGCAAAGGTGTAGCTAATTTACACATCGATTACTTTTAGTTTAAGGGGAATTTTGAAAATCCGTTCTTTTCTCAGCGTCTGGTAAATCTGGAGCCAGGTGGCCACCCTGTCCTGGATTGGTCAAAGTACCTTAACACACAATTTCAAAAGGTATTCTTAAAAAATCCACACTATTTGAGTAATTACAATGAGAATCAAGGGAAGGGGACTGTGACTGGGCAGCGTCACTGGCAGGGCTTCTTTTCCATCAGGAGAGAGACTCAGACACAATAAGCTGCAGGTTTAAGCACTATTGCACACTTTATTTACAAACTAACAAAACCAAACAACAAACAAAAAGGAGCAGTGGCCAAAATAAAAGGTTTACACAAAAATGACTGTGCATATACTCTCCAGTACCCAAAGGCAAAGCACAGCACCCATCACTAACACTAACCTTTACCAACTTTAACCTAACCTTAACACCTGTGATTTTTCCCTTTTTATAAACCTGTGGCTGGAGCCTAATTAATCGTATATTATTCCATTATGGCCCCAACCACATTCCCAAGTGTGTTCTGGCAGGGAGGGATTTAACACCCTCCCTGCCAACCCAATATTCCCCACACACTGCCATACATTACATCAGGTGGACACCCTGTCACAGGGACAGAAAAAAACATGGACGTGTAATCTGAAGCTGTTTACTCTATAAACGTGAATTGGATAAGCAGTTGTGTTTCCTGAAGCAAGGGGTCAATCTTTGTGAATCACCACACTTTAGTAATTATTGGTACTGTTGTCTTAAGTTGCTGTGTTACTTTCATATTATAAGGTTGAAGAGATTTTTTTTTTCTCTGATTTTATATTACTTTTATCAACCTATGAAATGAATGAACAGCCTTGGCAGTGAGTCTTTATGAAAGTGAGTTCTATTAAAACCTTGAGCACATGAAGGGACACGTCGTGTGTGTGTGTGTGTGTGTGTGTGTGTGTGTGTGTGTGTGTGTGTGTGTGTGTGTGTGTGTGTGTGTGTGTGTGTGTGTGAAGGCTCAGTTGGTGTGTTCAGTCAGAGATGTGAACAGCAATTGACAGGAATAAACAGTTCATAAGAAAGGGTAACACCATTCAAAGGAAAGTGGAATGAAGTCAGTGACGTTGATCTCTCTGTGTGGTACATTTGAAACAAGCAACTGGAATAAGTAGCACAGGAAAGTAGGCATTGGATTGGACTGTTGGGTGTAGTGTGGTGTACACGTGAATGATGTGATAACCAAGAACAGCTTAAAAAGATCTTCCTGTATAATCTCTTGACATTTCTCGGAAGCCATATTTAGACTTTTAAAACAGGCCACACTTTTAATTTGTAGTAACATTATATCACTGGGTCTAATCTCAATTAATTTTAATAGGTTGCATCATTTTAAGCAGCAAATAAAAAAATAAATAAAGCAAATCTCTTCTTTTTAATTACAATTTAGTTTAAGGGACTGTTAAATAGTCAACAATACTGCACAAGCAAATATCTATACAAGCATATGCAAAACAATACATGACATTCTGGTTAAATTCAAGAAACAAACACATGTAACTTAGGAACAAACATTACAGTGCTTAATAACACAACATCAAGCTTACAACTAGTAGCATGTCATTATTATTACAATTACATAAATGGTTAGATATTGTTAATAAAATGTTTATGTGCATGTGTTGATAGAAGCTAGTCACACTCTCCAAATAATGCATGGTCATCAAATTTAATTGAAACTCATTCAAATGATGTACCCCTTTACTGAACAAAGAATAGACTGGCTTTCAGTTAAAAGACATGCAGCTAGGCAGGTTTGCATGTGGGTTTGCAGTTTCTTTAAAAAATCCACACTCTTCAGCAGAACTGTGGAAGAAAATTGGTCGATCAAAGAACTAAGTAATATAAATGTTTTTTTGTTTTTTTTTTTCAGATTTATATGCATTATCTTTATGCTAAAGTGTAACCACTTAAAAATCAGAGAGTTGCTTCATATGCAACAACCTGTTAGCAATTACAGTCCTCGTCCAAATAGAAATGTCCCTGTGGACGCTACTGAAAAATCTATTCTGTATTTTGGGATTAATTAGCAGCTGTCAAAGACCATGTTTCCAGTCCTACTAATTACTGTATCTGTATTCTAATTACAGAATTCTAATCACTAATTAGTTACACTACCAAACAGACTTGGACGACATCCTGGGAATGTGAGGTTTTCTGTAAGCCTCATTAAAATAAATAGCCCATACCCCAGCACCATGCCACCATGCATGCACTTTATTGTGTTTTGAATTAAGGTCAGTGTCCAGCGGACTATCTCACCAGGAGGAGAGAGTGTTGCCTTCGGGCCAGCTGTGTTAACTGTCAGCTTCCCGAGATGATGTTTTTAGAAGTTCAGTCATAATGAGTCCTCAAAGAGAACCTGTTTTGATCACATAACATGTCGAATTAACTACATGCATTTCTGTAGCTTAGCACTCTAGCTCCACTTTTAGAAAGTATTTTAAACTGTGTTTTGGTAATAGGGCAGAAGCAGTAGATAATGTATAAGAGCAATTTTGTCTGGTCACGTCTAGCTTCTCATCTCTAAGTGTTGACATTACCAGTGCAGAGGAGAAAGTGGCATTACACTTCATAGGTTACAGAAAACCAGCAGTGTGTCAAAGAAGCTTGTTACTTTACTCTTTCTGTATCACGTGTTGTCCGTATCGCAGAGATATATCATCATGATTGTTTTAATAATTTTATTCACACATCAGGGGTCATAATTCATCCAAGTAATAAAACAAGAGTACCTTTCTTAACTCTGGAGAAAGAGGGTTTGTATTGTTAGCATCATTCTGTATCCAGCTGGAGCTACATAATTGGAACAGAAAATGAGCGGTGTTCCTGAACAATTCCATTTCATTTATCTTTTTTTTTTTTTTTACAGAACTAAAAGACATACTGAACATTTAAGGTCAGGCTATAAATCCACAAGTTGAAATAATTCATTTTCTCTAGCGTCCTACAGTTTTTGAGCCAATTCCCAAGTCCAAACCAGCCAACCCCTAGCACACAATATAATGAGTCAATGTTCCGATCAGCCAATTGTGAGAAAGCAGGGTGGAATTCCCATAATTAGCAGAATGTGAATCTAAGCCAGATCCATTAACATAGTGAGTGAGATGGACCAATTAGGATAGTCCTCTGCACTACAGCAACAACATTTCTCACTTTACATCCCAGTGTAGTTTACATTTTACAACATATGCTGCCTATGGTATTGCAAAACGAAGTGCGGAGTGGATATTACTGAAAGCCAGCTATGGAAAAATATTTACAACAGAGCAATAAAATATAGAAAGAATGTAACTTACCCAACCTGGATGCAGTGAAAAGTCTGTGCATTGGAACAAACGTTTTGCAACACCCTATAGAATTAACACATGTTGCTTTATAAAGTCGAATGAAACCTGCTGAATAATGTTACGTTAACATATTGAATTACACATCTTAAAGAAAAAACTGACACAAATTGAAAACTTTGACATTTCAAAAGCTAACGTGAAGTACTCTACTACTGTTATGTCTTCCGGGTAGTTTTTCCATGTAGTTTTTTTTTTTTAAATAATGTCTCAGTCGTAAAATTCTAGGTGATGCAAAACTTTTGGCCACAGCTGTATTTATATATATATATATATATATATATATATATATATATATATATATATATATATATATATATATATATATATATATGGTATTGGGCTGTACTTACAGTATGAAGCATGAATGTACCCATATTATTTTTATACAACTACTGTTACAATAATAATTATGAATATAGTTCATTGTATAATAATTGTGTACAGTTATAATGTGAACTATGGGTATAACATCTTCTCTTTATTTTTGTTCAGGTATAATGGGAGAATATGAGCCTAAAATTGAGGTTAATTTTCCGTTGACAGTCACTGCTGCCAGGGGAGTCACTGTAAAGCTGGAGTGCTTTGCTTTAGGGAAGTAAGTACACACTAAAAAAATGTCTTGAACAGGGAGCTACTTTATCATAAGAAAAGGGTTGAGTACATTGAAATGTAGCAGCACACGCAATTTATGACACTAGAATGGCCTCCTCTCATTTGTAACCTTTCTAATTGTGTTATTTGTCATTGTAAGAAGTATGTTCAAAGTCAACTTCAGACTTCAGTGGTTTCATCTGAGTCATGTATGGATATTTTGACAGTGTTCCCTAATTTACATACTGTAGTACTTGGGCATTAAAGCAAGCACCATAATAGTAAAAATATTCTTTATGCAATATTTCTAAAATGACATGATCACGACAGCTCCTCACATTTCTTGCTCAGTACATTTTAGCCAGAACAACGGGATAGTTACATTGTGCATTAATAAACTGTGACGGCAACTTATTGCCTATATTGGTAACATATAGTACAGTACCTCAGGCTACTGACATTATCTCAAGTTTACAGGAAAATGAATAATAACAATAACAGACAATTGGTTTCGCCCCTGACTCTTAATTATAAGCCCTCAAGTGAAGCCACACTTTGTACAACACATTCCTACAGACTGCTTTAAATAGTCCACATTATTTACAGATGAATGCATGCTATATATATATATATATATATATATATATATATATATATATATATATATATATATATATATATATATATATATATATATATATATATATATATATATACAATGTCCTATTTACAAAGGGGCCCTCATTTCAAATATTTGGAGTCCATGAATATTAAAACAAACAACGTCCACATTATAAATGGTTTGTTATAGACACGGTAAATGTTTATAAACAGGCTTGTTCCTGTTGGTAATTATTAATTAACCCCGGAAGATATAATGTTGAATGTCATATGCAGTCTTGGCAGTCTGTATTTCTAGAAACACATTTCTCTGGGTAAAACGAACCCGCTTGGTAGTAAGCAGATAATATTTGCCATATTAATATTGTTGCTCATTAATATATTTTGCATGTTTTTTGAAGATATATGGCCATTATCTATTTAGGTAAACCTAAATATTTAGTGAGCAAAACTCCTGAGTGATGTAAAGTGATCAATACATGTCCTCAGTGAGGCTGAATGTTATTGTATTTTTGTATTCTTTCTAAGATTTAGAATTCCAGTATTTCAAACCAGTTCTAGCATATAGTAAATCGTTCATCTCCAGATCAGGCCAATTATAAAGTAAATGATTGGATCTTCAGTGTCAATGATATATAAACCAAGCAATGGATTTAGTTTTTTTAACTGTAACCTGCCAAATATTTGTTCCCATAGGGTTCATGGTTACAGGACTACATTTCAATTACCAGCCCTCATTACTGGAAGGAGTCAAGTTATTTAAACAACTGATTTGAGACGTTCAATCTCATTCATTGCTTTTAATGAGAGAAGCCAGGAAAGTGTTTGATGCAAACTAAGACTGAACCTGGATCGCTTCTTTTAAGCCCAGGATCAGATTTCATACACTTTGAGACTGGCAGAGTTACTATGTTATTGGCAAGTATTCCTGACTGAGTTCCCTCTTTACTTGCAAATGAATGATTTGATTAACAGATCTTATTATGAAATGTCAATCTCTATGAAAGTGAAAATGGAGATTGAATTGGGGTCATTCTCCACCTGTCTGTCAAGCTGCACGGCATGCTGCTGAGCAGAGACAAGATTGACAGCTCTTTGTTAAACTAAAAAGGCAGAAGCACTTATTCTGCATCTAGAGAACTTAGCGCAATAGCACAAAATGTTCGGTATTGCAAACCATACGTTTGCCAACTGCCCTTGGCATATAAGTCATATATGATTTTGCAACCTAGTTATCAAACCTCTGTCTGATGCTCAGCAGGGGAATGGAAATACACTTTTTTTTTTTTTTAACTGCAGCTATTGAAGCTCTATCAAGAACAATTTTATTGTGCAGATTTTTTCATTTCTTTTTTTCGGTATAGGCTTACATTGTTTTTCTCCCAAAAGTCTATGCATTTCTGAAATATGGCACATCGTAGTCCAGAAATACAGTAGGACCCTGTTTTGTGGCTAGTCCAATCGTGGTGAAGATCATGCCAGCTCTAATGAACCAAATCTTGATTGATGGTAGATGTAATAGAGAAAATGGTTCAAGGGTAGAAGAGCTTTGTAACAATAATGAATTGATATAAACCATTGACGTAAGTGGTCAAGCAACCCATTTGAACTTGAATGACCCTTAAATAAGACTGCATAAGGAACCTAAGGTCCATGTAATAAGTTTTATCATGTGTGTCCTTCCTTTACGAAAAAAAAAGGATTAAGCAAGATATGCAATAAAATGCCATTTTAAAGCAAGAACTATGAACGTATGGTACAAGGATAAGGAAGGATTTAATATCATATCTGGCACAAATCTTGCAAATTTCTCATGTCATCCACACATCCCTTGAAATGTCCAAGCATTATCTTGGCGCTGTATGTGAAAATCTTGCATGGAATCCTTCCTTATCCTTGTATTATTACAGTTCTTGCTTTAAACTGGGTTTTGCATGTCTTCCTTGCAGGAACCATATTTTTTTATGGTATGGGTTGTGAAACTCATTTGGTGAAACATATTTTACTTGTCAGATTTTTTTTTTTAAAAAGTACTTTCTGTATCTGACAAATAAAATATGTTTCACCAAATATGTTTCAGAAAACTTTTTGAAGTTTTAATGGTAATTTTAAATTTCAAATTACCGTTTGCCCGAAAGAAAATGATGTCATTTTCCGTAAATTATCACCCTTGACTTTGTGTGTTTCAGCCCTGTTCCCACGATCTCGTGGAGGAAGGTGAATGGGAATATCCCCAGCAAGGCGAGGTTGCGCAAGTCCCAGGCGGTCCTGGAGATCCCAAATGTGCAGCTGGACGACTCGGGGACGTACGAGTGCAAAGCAGAGAACTCTCGAGGAAAGAACATCTTCCGCGGGCAGCTCCAGGTGTACAGTAAGTGTGCGGGAAGCTGTGTATAACAATCATCTTCATAATCATGCAACAATAGACAATTACATCCCCTTAAGACAGTCTGGGTAATGCCAGACTATTTCTTCAGGGATTCATGTGTAGCTTTTTATTATAAATCAAATGTTTTTTTTTTTTTTTTTTTTTTTATAACAGATGGCATATGATAAATTGTTCCTTATTTTACTACCAAAGTGTGGCTGGGATTTCCGTGATCTTTAGAGCTGTGTTTCTTAATCTGTGGTCCTTGAAGTTTGGTTTGCAGTGGGTGGTAGATGGGATCTCTGAATTATTTTTCTTCTGTAGGTCACTGTTTTGCTTCTCACTACACTAGTAAAAGCCCACAGAAAAAACTAACAGTAAAATTTCAAGTCCCCTAGTTTGATCAAATACCCAGGAGTACTTGTGTTTGTTGTAGCCTCAGGGCTCTTCAAGTTTAGCTGATGAGAGGTTTTGATTTCTGCGATGTGTTTATTCATCTGTGCCCAGTTTTGTTGAGGATATCCATTGAACCCACAGGAGCCTTTTTCTGAGAGTGAGCTTGATTTCATATCAACACAAGTTGCACGATCGCATCACCCAGAACTGAACAACTGAAGGAATTTCAAAACCATGTCATAACTACAACCAGAACCGTAATCCAGATACAGTACCAATTACCACTGCCCAAGATAAAATTGGTTAAACCAGATTTAGGAATTATTGGCAGAACCAATTAAAAAGGGTTGCCGGAGCTCTGTTATTTCTGAAAAGTTAAGTCTGAATTGCTTCTGTATGCGCATGCATATGTGTAAATTAACAACTGATTTTCTGGGACAATTAAGTGTTGACTGTGAAAGTCCTAGAAAATGATAAAGCAAAAGTTGAAGTGCTGGGATCTTGTAATTTCACTGTATGTGCTCAATAGAAATGGACTTATTTTTATATAGTTTGGTGGATGCTAGTTGCTGAAAGGTTATGCAGATGTATCCTGTTTTCTGTTGATGTTTGGAGGGGCAGTAATTTGTTCATCGATTTTTCTTCTTTGTTAACGTTCAGCTAGATAGATTGCATAGCTTCTCCAACCCCAACGTGTGATCTTGCCGCCTTCCAGTTTAATGTAATAGTTATATTATTTCTAAGCTAAATTGTACAATAATGCAAAGCTTTAAATATATTAACTGTGGCTTGGTAATGTTTGTAAGGACATCAGTGCTTAGTACTTGTCATTTATGCATTGCACCCAAAAAAAAAAAAAAAAAGGATTGCCTCAATATTAGTAATGAGGTTTTCGTGTGGCCATCTCACATGATATTCTTTCTCGTGTGAGATGACTAAAACTCTCAGTATTAAAATATTAACCAAGTAAACTGTACATCATTTACAAAGCAGTCTATCAATAGCACAAAGTGACATCTATGTAAGAGAAGCCACAGTCACACACACCTAAATCCTGCTCTTCTGACTGGAAAGGCATGAGGTGAAAATCCAGAGATGGGGAAATCATCACAAGAAAAGCTGTAATGCAGTATACTGTACAATGTGTTAATACTGGATAATGCTTTATGCTTGACATAAATATTTAATTCATATGCAATTACCCGTTTATTGAAGTTCAGTTACATTTTAATAAACATTCAATGATTAAATAGTTTATGCCACGTGAAAAACAAAATAATAGTGCACTGTATATGATATTTCTTCTGTGCTTGTGATCAAAACTGTATTTATTGTATCACTCATCGCAAAGGCTGTGTGCAGAAAATGATTTGTGCACCTTTCTTCCTGTGTGATTAAATGAACGGGGATTTGTGAGGTCCCTGTTGTGATGAAGGTTCAAGCACTGGCTACCCCAAATAAATTACATTCAGAAAAGGAGCTTGTGGCAGAGCAGGGCTCTGCCCTTGGAAATACTGGCAGGGATGGAGTTAAATTCTCCTCCCTGCCCAGGTTGATTGCCCCAGGTGGGAGCAATCTACTAATGTAATTATTCAATTATCATTTAGCCACCTGGCATAAAAGGAGCCCTCAGCCTCCCAGTAGGGAGGAGAATTTAACTCCATCCCTGCCAGTATTTCCAAGGGCAGAGCCCTGCTCTGCCACAGAGCTGTAGCAATAAACATGTCTTCACATTTTTTATTTTTGATATAGATGGGATAAAACTTGTTTTTCCCAAGGCCACTGGTGCTCATCATGACACTTGTGACCTGGGAGATGACTAGATTTGTGTAAAAGCCACATTACGTGCTTCACAGGAAGGGCTGATAACTCAGCCAGCACACAGCCTTTGACAAAGGTCAGATCAGTCTCTCTTCTCTCTGTAAAGCGTGTTAAATGAACTTTAAGGCCAAGGCACATTCCTCTCAATCCATCCACACTGCTGCAAATAGGTGCTATAGTTTTCAATGAGAATGCATTATTTTAATTTAGTCCAAAATACAAATGAATAATAAGTACGGCTACCCTTTCAGTTCAATTTACACTTACAGTCTCTTTTGCTTTTACAGCACTGCAAGCTTTTTTGCGTGTAGTCAATATTTATTGCATGCTACTATGGGAAATAACATTGGAATCAATGGAGAGGGGTGATATTTAAAGGCACAAGAGTATGTGTTTAGTCCAGATTGTTGTTCCAGTGAGGATTCCTAGACACTTTTTTGGTGACTGTCGAAAACAACTTCGGTAAAAGACACTTTAAAAACATGCCTTGTCTATATAAAGAGATCGTATGGATTATTCTGAAATAAACAATGCAGCAGAAATCTCAATGCTGTTTAGGATTTCAGAAGACATATTTTAAGTTGCACTGCCTAAAAGCTTGTAGTCAAATACAGTAGGGTTTACTGTCTTTTTGTGCACAGATAGAAGTTTATTATTTCACTTTCTGATTCTATGGGCTTAATTTATGATGAGCTGAGTAATAAAATAAAAAAAACATATATTACTTGTTAGCCTTCTGGCTTTGTGAAAGAAACAGTAATGTGTTTTATTAAACAACAGGGCACTACACTTACATGTGCAGCTGTAAGACCGAAGTCAGGTATGCATAAAGCTGATACAAAGCCTCTTATTGTTTTGTGTTTTTTCTTTCCCAGCTTATCCTCAGTGGATTCGGATGATTAATGACACCCAGCTAGACAGCGGGGAGCAGCTCCATTGGGACTGCAAGGCTACAGGGAAGCCACGACCTAGCTACCGCTGGCTCTGGAACGGTGCACCGCTGCTGTCACGGGTACAGGCCACTTTGTTAACATCTGCTCCGCAAAATTGTACAACATCAATAACACCACGTAGCTATAACAGGGGGGAGGGGGGAAATCCTTATAAAATGGAACCTAGATTCAGTGGTAGTCAAGGGAAATCAAAAGTGCATCAAAAAACTTGATATTAATCTAGATAATAAATAGAATAATACATGTATCTGTTTTTAAAGAAAGCAGAGTTAATTTTAACCCAGTGCTGTAGCAGAAATTTAAAGGATGAAAGATTAAATCCGTGAACAAAAAAATGAAATAATTGGTAGTTAAAAAGTATCCACTGTGTGTGCTTTTGTGTATATATACTATGGGCAGGGCCCCGCCTACAGAACAAAGGCTCTTATTTAAATCTTACTCCCCCCACTCATAATCGTATGTCTCTTGTTTAAAAAAAACAGTAAAATGTTTACTCTCTGGAAGAAGAGGTTAGGAAAGTTAATTAAAAAGCATGTAAAGTTGGTATTGTCTTACAGAACAGAACAGAGATGGTCAATGGCGAGCTGTTGATTAAGAGTCTACGTCAGTCGGACGCTGGGATGTACCAGTGTGTGGCAGAGAATAAACACGGAGCCATTTATTCCAGTGCAGAGTTGAAGATTTTAGGTAATAATTTGTAAAAAATTTGTAAAAAAAACAAACAAAAAAAAACATATTTATTTTATTTCTATGTGGATTTATTATTTATTGAAAATTGCACTGCTCAGACTGCTCTCAGCCCGTCTCGTTCTGTAATAACCACATTCACATTTGAAAGCAACATTTCCATCAACGTTAATCACAGCAGACCATTTAACACACTGCATGAATAAATGACTGTATTGTCGTGGTTCGTGTTGAAAGACCCATTTACAGACTTCTAAAATTAGTTTGTGAAAGTATTAGAATATGAAAAGGTGAGGGGAAAATGACTACTGTAATGCACTGTGTTAATGTTGTGAAAGTTTTCTTTTACAGCCCTGACCTGAACACGCTCTACCTTTCTCCAGTCCTGGGTGCTGTAGAAAGCAGCCATAGTGATGTAAGAAAGTATCCACTGAGTGCTTGGTCTGGGCAAAGTTAATTACACTTCCGACCTCCAAAGGCAACAGGCATGTAGTGGACTATCCTGCTGAGCCACTCAGATCCCTTCTTTTAAAATCCTTCTGGACAAAAGGTCAGCGCTGTCACTCGGTGTGGGATAGTTTTTGCCACTGAGCAGCTAAACAATTTCTTGTACAATCTGTGGCCCTAGCAGTAGTTATGTCAAGTGAAAAGACTCCATTGTATTTTATCAGCAGCAGATTAATGTGCAGTTTACTGTAGCTAAAAAAAGTTTCCTACTGCAGCTTAGCACGGCGGGTAGGGACCAACAGTATGGGAACCTGCGAACACACCAGGCAACAACCTAACTGTGCAGAAAAAACACAGAATCGCACAGGGAAGAAGTCATTCAAGCAAGCTGTTCTGTGTAGCAGGGGAAACAGATTTACTCTCAATCTGCCATGTACGGCAGGAGGTTAGCTGGTTCAGAGCTGGTCTTGGCCCTGTGTGTATTTAAAAACGCCAGAGGTATGAAGAAATTTAAAATACATATTGATATGTAATGAAAGCACTGTTTTGTAACATTGCCAGCCTGCACATCATTGGTCAGGGAGATGCCTGCAGCCATTCTAGGCCATCTGGAGATAAGCAGGTTAAAGGGTGAATGCTGACATATGTAGGGTGAAGCATGTAAACAAGAAATAATATGTTTTGCAAAGCAACATTCAAGCAGATGATAGAAGCAATTGTTCAACAGTTGAATAGCCTTTGGCTAAAGTAAAGGACAAATAGTAAACAGCTTCAGCTAAAATGCTGCAAACTAAGGAATGTGAAGCCTGATTTTGCATTTTCAATTTGGTGAACACTGCAGGCAAAATGTTAATTACTATAGAACCAATAGGTAGATTTATAACTGCATAGATACCTACACACACATACATGCAGATATTGTATACCTTACATTCATACAGGGTTATAATGTTGCTTGGCTCAAGCCAGTTGTGCATCGTTATTGTACAGCAACAATTTGCAACCATTTTGAATGTTAGCTCTGAATATGCTTTATAGACACCAGCAAACCGACGCTAGTAAAAATTGGGATCCTAGAACTTGGGAATTGTATTTCGTTTAAAGTTGTCAACTGTTTCTCAACTTTGGGATAGTTTATCGTCTATATTTTCTGAATATTTTATGTCGTACCTGTTTTATAGTATGTGTGTTCTGTGTGATTCACTAATGTTGTTTCTAATAAGGTCAATATTTGAAACACTGAATATTTCAGCAAAACCTGCTTTAAAAAGTTTTCAAGGTGGATTGCAAGGCATTAAGGTCAGGGCATATAAGCACAATCCACCCAGAGGAGTCTTTTCAGAAGCAAAATCTATATGGGAATATATATGGGAAGTATATAAAGAAGGAATGTAAATCATAAAGTATATTGGCTATTAATATACTATATATATATATATATATATATATATATATATATATATATATATATATATATATATATATATATATATATATATATATATATATATATTTATATAGACAATATAGACGAAATTTATGTAAGTGTCCTGTTAAAATAAATATAGTTAAATAATGCTGTATAGAATTTTTTTTAAATGCCATGAGACATTTCTATGAGGTCCAATCAAAAGGGAGCATGCATGTCAAACAAGGCTGCAAGGCTTTATGCAGTTTGGGGTTTTACCACCTGAAGGATTGTAACTTGCCAGCCTGGCTGCCAGACACTGCTGTCATCAGCATGTCAGAATGTCAGGTGGTATCAACACAACAGACCATCACGCAGTTTTCACTAACTTGTCCTGATGAGGTCTTGCAGCAAAACTGTGGCTTGACGTGCTGCTTAATGTGTGCGGCAGAAATTGCTTTGACTACCTTTTCACAGTACCTTAAAGAAAACTGTTAATTATGTATTTATTTATTTATTTTATATTAGTTATTCTATAACATTGTGAGTTCGTTCTAGCAATGCCTTGTCCTTCACAGAAATGCTCGCGCAAGAGACAAGGTAACATTTAAACCATAAAATGTGTAAGTCTCAAGAGTAATAAATAAAAATGCCCTTCAAAGCTAGATCACAGGATATTTAACCATCTCATATTTAAAAATAGAAAGGATTAAACAATTATTGAATGAATACCTTTTAAAAACGAATTATTTAACAAAGCATGATTTCAAATAAATGAACGTATGAGGTTGCTTGATCTTTGTTAGATTGCAATGAACTACTGGGTTTGATTTAGTTGCCTGTATTTTTCAATACAGGAATGAAATTATACTAATTTCCAGAACTATTTGCTTCATGCTCTCCAGGGAATTCCACCCTGCTTTAATGCTGTACTCTGCCCATCTTCAAGAACTGAGGAATCCATTTCTGGGAATGTAAATGAAGTTCATGAAGTTTAAAACTGCCAAATGAAAAAAAGAAATTAATGACAGTGTCTGTACTAAGAAGTATAACTTGAAGACACTAACTAGGGATTTTAATTAAAATCAAATTAGAATACCAGCTTTCCATTATTTCCAGCAGGATTTATATATGTGTCTATTAACTAAACAAAGTTCCCCATTCTTTAATGCCATCCCTCTTTCTGGCCTTTTGCAACTGTGGCATTTCATTAAAATTAAAAGGTTGTAATATAAATGTAACTAATAAATGATAAATCAACTGGGATGATCTGTAACTCCTCCAATAAAAGGTTATTGATTTGAAACTAAGAATAAGAATACAAATAATACACTGATCTTCTGTAGCCACATAATTCCACACAGTGCAACATTAATAACATTAGAAATGTGTTAGTACATTCGATATTCTTACTGCAATACATTATGGTTATACAAACACCCTTGGTGATTTTGTAATAGAGTACATAAACACCTTTGGAAACTATTAATACATGAAAGTTATACAAACATCTTTTGAGATAATCTAGATGAATAGCTGGGGGGTTGTCTAACTTACTAAGAAATTTTTTTAGAAAATTCTTTAATTGTGGATTGTATCCTACTTGCATAAAATGTATCTGAAGAACCACTTTTCTAGTTACAGTAAAAGTTGAAAGGGACATTCTTTAGTTATTAATACTGTGAACACCTGGGTGTATATTAAGGTGCCCTGTTTGTCTGTCTGTCTGTATGTCTGTAGGTCACACTAAGCTTTCTGGTTTATCTAGAGACGCGCATATTTGTTTGAGATTAAATTTGGCCTCGAAAGCTATTGAGAGTAACAGAATCTGTGGTTGTATGAAGGCATAGGTCCAAAGCGTCCTTCTCACTGAGACTCCACTCTGAAGAGCCCTTTGCTTTCCTATGGAAGTACTGACCAGTTCTCATCCATTTTGAGCTTATCGGACAGGATCAGAATCCCAAGGTGTTACAGCTTACAGCTAAAATCAGAGCTAATACAATTTTTTTTTTTCACTTTTCTCCAAATAGCTTCTGCTCCCAGTTTCCAGCCAATCCCAGAAAGGAAAATAGTCACAGTGATTGCTGGTAAAGATATTGTTCTTGAGTGTAAACCTCAAGCATCTCCAAAACCAGACATCACCTGGAAAAAAGGAGACCGGAGGATTCCTCCAAACAAGCGGTAAGAAGATGCTGGACCTTGCATATTAGGCAAAACAAACAGAGAGGAAAGGATAAGCAACAACCATTTATTGGAATTCACACTGACTTTTGACTTAATTTGCTGTGTACAGCCAGTGTTGGAATGCACTTGCTTATCTCAGCTCAGTAAACGTGGACCACCTTCAGCTTAATAAAGGCAGTCAGTTGCTTCAGTTGCACGTTCAGTTATTCAACAACAAGTAAAGCTCCTCAAAAGTCTTGTTAGAAATCAAAAGCAAAGGGGGCTCTCGAGTGGCACATCCTGTAAAGGCTTTCTGCCCAGAGTGCAGGATTCACAATATAGCTTACAGATCGCCAGCTCAGATCCAAGCTATGCCACTGCTGACCATGGACAGAGGTTCCCAGGGGGTGGTGCACAATTGGCCAAGTGCTGCCCGGGCGAAAATATGCTGACGGCACTCGTTTCGGAGGAAGCAATTGCTCTTTATCGTCTCTCCTGAGTTAGTTCGGGGGTTGCAGCAGTGTGCGGTGAGCCAAGGACTCTCCAGCTGACCTAAAGCCTACCTCGCTATGGCAGTGCTTAATTGAGAAATTAATAAAAATAATTGTTCAAAAAAAAATAAATCAAGAGCAAAGGAAAAATGAATCCCCAATAAACAAATCACATACTGTATAGCACTTTACCATTGTACCATCTAATCTACTAAATATTTACCCCAAAGGATATTTTCTGTAAGTGGGCTGTAACGTAGTTTTTTTTTTTTTTTTCTCAAAAGAGAAAGTCTGTTCTTCATATCGCTGAATGTGTCTGTATCATTTCCCAGCCCTAGAAAAGGCCAGTAATAAACATTCCCATGTACGTGTCAACACCTCAGTGCTTGTGAATGAGCCTTTGCCAGCATTTATTCTCATCTCTGTGTTTTGTCTAATTCTGATTTCACACTCTGCTGAGTTCTGAACAATCCATGCCTCAGTACTGCTCATGTTCTAATATAGCTCTGACAAGCCTGGAATGAAAATTTGAATGCTTATTAAATTTTTCTTGTAAAGAAAAAGAAAAAAAAAATCAGTCAAAGTATTATTATCCTAAATTATTATCCTAGTATCCTATCCTAAAGCTGTGCTCATTTAACCAATGTCTCAGTGTCTGCCTGAAAAAGATCATTTTCTATCGCAATGCATTCTTATATCAGACCTAGGCTTTCTTTACAGTGGATAAGAAAACCAACTGTGAAAAAGAACTCCATCGAGAGTGTGATTTGGAGACAAATGGAGCAGGAAAAGTTTCAATTTGAAGCACTCTGAAACAGTCCAAGTTTTGTTTTGTTTTGTTTTTCTTCCTATAGTTACTATGATAAAGTACTTGGGAGCAGTGTTATATCAGTGTGGCACATGTAGATATTTTGTACAGCAGGATTTGTATCCAGTCTCATTATTTAAACAGTTTATGTTGTATTTACTAAAACATTAAAAAAAAATACTTATGTAGAAAATACACACCAGTGTAAAAGTCTTTAAAAAACAAAGTACAGTTTACTGTAGCAATAGAATACAAACACAGCCGCTAACTCCATTCTCAGTAGGATGTTCCTGAGCCCCTGACACTGGGTTGCGTCATCGTTTATAAATAACAGAGTTTCATCCGCTCAAGCATAAGACAGGCACAGGAATTCAAATACAAACAATTTCCATATGTGGTTATTAATAAGCAGTTTAATTAATTTCTACATACGTTTGATCTCAGAAAGATGTTATTCTTAAACAGATAATATGCAGATAATACACGGAGAGAATGGAAGACAGGTCGTCATGGTTCCAGTCGTCCTTGCACGATAAGTTTTTGCTGGTGTTATGTCGGATTCTGTTAAATTCTCTCATGCTTTTGACTGTAAACCCAGAATTAGCCCAATTAGTCAAAACACTACTACACAGCAGAATTAGAACCCAGGAGTTGCAATGTATAAGTAGGTGGTGGTAAAAGATAATTGTTGCTTAGTTACAAAAAAAACAAAACAGCTGTTATTATAAGCAAATACATTGCCCCAAGAATTTAGCACTTCTTGTCTACACATAATAATTATTTAACAGATATCTTCTATTCTGTTAATTACACTTTCTTGCTGAGCAAAATTCAATTTGTTCAAAGGGGCTCTAAATCCAATATGTTCTATCATTTCAGCTTGTACATGGAAATGTTAGCAACTTGTGCTGCTTCCATGAGATGTTATTAAACTAAACGACTCCATAGTTTAAAAAAGGACATTCCTTTATGTTTCTAAGGCCAACAACAGCACATCCCCCACTCATAGTTCTTCCTGCAAACAATGGCATGTCCTTTTAGCCCAGACACTACAGGCACAGTCAAATAAACAGAGCAGTTTGATGCATTTTTTTAACATGGCGAAAACCAGCAACATTTCATACGCCTGCATTGACTCTCCATAGAAACTCTTTCTGTACCATAATGCTTTGAACGCAGTGAGACGGAAGTCTCCATTGAAAATGTCGAGTATCTTGTTAAATAGAATATCTTTTGAAACGACCTTCTAAATATTATTGGCTGAAACAGTTTTAAGTGAGGCTGGATTTTCATTGATTGAAATATTAGTGTGTGCTCCCATTGGCTAGAAAGGTTGCAGTGTTTTTGGCACAGTGAGAGTGGCTCACATGGTACTCTATCTAGTATCGTGTTCATGATCTGGGCTAGTGATCTCACAGGGAACATGGTCTTGGCATTCCCATGGATTTAGGAGGTAAAAGAGGTAAGGACTGCTTCATCTTACTGCTCTACAGCAGCACCTACTGGCCAGGCACTCGATGACACCTTTATCCTCCAAAGGTCTGTAGCTCACCACTTCAGGTTCCCTGAGCTGAATCCCTCTACTAGTTCAGTCAAACAAAATGAATGACAGGCCCTGGTTCTGTGGAAATCAGGTTGCAGAAAAATCCTGCTTGAATGTATGTTTATTTCACAGTCAGGGTATTCTAAACTGGCTTCTCCTCAGCAACAGAAATCCACCCCCCGGTTCATTTATAAAGCCGAAACTTAACAGTGTAATCCTCTTCTGTGTACTACAGTGTGTGATTTATGTTTATAAATAGTCGCTTAAAGCACTGCGTACTTAATTAAATGTCAGATGCCTAATTCATGCCCTTTAGTGGATCTCTTGAGTCTCTGATTTATTGAGAGAAGGAAATTGTCTGGAGAACAATTCCATATGAGAAAATGGTGATGAATGAACAGAGTGTCGTTTTAATCTGAGATTTTTCATTAGATATGCTCATGATCCTCAATATATTCACAAAGCTTTTCAGTTGGAGCAACTAAAGCCTTCATAACTTTGTTTATATTTGCTTGAAGATATTTATACAGCACAGCACCTTGCTATCAGGAGTACCCTATCAACGGTAGCAAGAGTTACTTTAGAGTATAGCACTATAATATAATAAATACCATTTAACATCTAAAGCTGGCAAAAGAAAGTTATAATTTGGGTTTACCTATTGCCTTGCCAGGGATATCAGTCAAGTTCATCCCAAAGGGCCTCAGCTGGATCAAGATCTAGCGCTTGAGAAAACCAAGGTAATGTGGCAGCAGTCCTAGCAGTATCTTGGCAGATGACAGCGACAGTGCCTATTATCTATCACTACAGATGGGCCAAGGATTGGCTTGGGGAGCACAGCCGACACACACACTTCTCACTTGGCCTGCCCATTTGTCATAATTCTCTTGAAATTGGGCAAGAACATAGCAACATAGCATTAATGCTGGATAGTTGTGTGCTTTGGTTCGACAATTCTATCAGAAGAGTGTGGAGAAGTATGTACACTGAGCCTGTATAAAAAGGGCTCTGTATACAGCTAAACCAATATCAAAAACCACCTGACTAAATAACAATTGCATTATTCAATTTGTAGTACGTTCAATGCATATAATGTATTACTATTGAAATTCACAAGCAATTGAAAAGTAAGTTGTATTAAGAATATGACTGCACTGATTAGTGTGTGTTAATAACAGTATGACACCCTGAGGAATAGGAGAGAATATCAGTATTTTTACAAGCCAGTAATATTAATGACATACACCTTACTTGTGGCCTGTCTGCCCTTTAAGGTGTAAAGATTTGCAATCATTAACAGTTGCTGGAAAAGTCATTACTGAATTAGAAGAAGCTCAATAGCTGGGAGAGCTAGGATTGAAACAGTGCAGCACATAGCCTTTTATCTGACATTGACAGCCGGGCTGAGTTGATGAAGGTTTGTTATTAACATGGATTTCAGCTAATGTCCATGCCTTTTGTTTTCTAAATGGAAAGTATTAATCCCATTAGTTAAAGACATCATTGTAATCTGAAGAGAACTGGGTTGAAGATGTACAGTGCAAACCACACCAAGCTCAACAAATAGAAAATTAGATTTGAGACTTGTCTGTATTTTTTGATAATGTCTGACGTAAATATTAGTAGAAAAGGTGCAAACTGCGTGAATGAGAAGTTGTAGGTTGGCAGCACCCATGATTAGAGTCTTCATTGTGTATGCATAATGAGGACAAGTGCAATATGAACTTTCTCAAACCTGGAAGGAGTGAGAATGCCTGCAAAGTTGCTAAGTGCCAGTTGTACACAACTGTGTTAAATCCTGTGATTGTTTTGCGATGCTGACTGATATCTTCTGAGGTCCAAATTAAGACTCTCCGCCACTCATTACAAGTGCATGAAACACTGAAGCAACTTCCTTTGCTGCAGGTGCTAAATATTAATAAGAAAGTTCAAATAATAATATACAGAAACATAATTCTCTGTGAACACACTTTCATGTGAATTATCAGCTAACGCAACACTTACAATCTTGTCTAAGCTCAGTATTTATAGTAGTGCTCCTCCAGATTCATTGGTGACTGGCCCAACCTATCATTGTGATTTCAATGGAAAGTTAGACTGGTTACAGATTCATTTAATAGTGACCTATGTCAGTTACCAGTGGTAACCACCTCCCATTCCCTCCTTAATATCTTGTTGTGCTTTTAAGATAAAACCAAGCAACCTATGCACAAGGTCAAAGAATACAGTTACTTTGATGGTGCCAGAAGTGAAAACATCAATGGGCCATCTTTTTTGATCTCAGAGGTTACTGTGAGGAAATTTAAATTGAAGACATCACATGCATTTTTATTATATACTGTAGTTTAATTTTTAAATATTTTACCTTTTCATTGTTTTGTTTAGTTCCTTAAATCTGCAACTCTGGTGAAATTGTTTGTTTAAACAAATAATATTTATTTGAGTAGGTCAAAAATAGCAGTGTCTTTTTTGAGACAGAGAAATGTTTTTTGTATTATTCTGATTTTTTGTTTTCTAGGAGCAGTCTTGAAGATATGAATTAATGACTTAAAAACCAATTAAAAATTTTGAAGAGCAGCCCTTGACCTTGTTTTTGACACTAGGAGATCCATCACTCTGGTTTATAACTACTTGGCCATGAAACAGCCAAATGGTTGAAAAAACAGTTGTACAAACACTTTTTTTTTTTTACACATTGTCAGAAAAGAGAAAGACAGATAAAGCCTGACTGACGAATCTGTTCTTAGGATTTGATAGCTCAGTTGTCATCCATAACACTAAATGATCCTTCTCGCACCTCAAGACCTTCAGTGTGATGTAATGAGATTCTATTAGTACAGTATACTGACATAATCCCATTATTCTTAAGAGCACTGAAGTAGCCTGTCTGTGCTAGGCTGGAAAATTAAATAAATGGGGATTTTCCAAATAAATGACAGATTATTATTCATTCTAAAGGGTCTACTGAAGTACATTTGTGCTAGGAGTTATGGGAGAGAAGAACGATCATTCCACCTCATTGGAGAATGGTCTTCAGGGCAACAGCAAATTTTCAGAAGACATTCTGTTTCCTTATGCATATACATATTAATATATACCTTGTCTGCAACATACTGGAAACTGGTTTGGATCTATTGTAATGTCAAGTTTTGGGGGAACAAACAATTAAAAAGTTAGGGAAAGAGAACTTAACTGGTTCCAGGTTTCAGACGGGTTACTTAGGAACTGGGTAGTGAGATTTAACTCCAAAATGGATCTTAGTGACCTTACTGTGGCGATTAATGTTTAGCTCAACATGCAGACTCTGAAACGGTGCTAATTAGCAGCACGGTTATTGTGTCTGATAATTCTTCATTTCTCATTAATAGGATTTCAGTTGTGGAGGATAATAGTCTCAGGATTGTGAATTCTACCAAATCCGATGAGGGCAGCTATGTGTGCCGAGGGGAGAATCAGTTTGGCTCAGCCGAAATGACCACCACAGTGCGGGTAAAAGGTAATCGCTTTTGAGTAGTTTAATCCAGAGTACAGAAAACTAAACTCCCCTTTTTTTTGCTTGCTACCTTGATTTACTTCTGTGTTTAAAAAGGGGTTTAATTTTTGTATTTAAAGAGCCCACACGGATGCAGCTTGCACCGAGTCGAATGGAGGTGACAGTGGGTGAAAGTGTGGTCCTCAACTGCAAGGCATTTCACGACCCCTCCCTGGATGTGTCATTTCTATGGTTACAGAACAGAGAGCCTATCAACTTTCACAAAGAGGGAGGACATTTTGAAAACATCGGGGCAGTAAGAACAATATTTAACCTCACTAGGCATGCTTTTATTTAATAGTGCTATTGCTTTGTAGACTAGTGTAGCATTGAGCTTAGAGACATTGCAAAATCAGTTACAAGATCAGATGGTCAAATTCAGGCGTATGGGGATTTAGTAGGAACAAATGACAGTTGAGGGCTTTTACACAAGATGCATTATCGTAGCTTGTGGGCTGACAAAAGGATCTATATGAATGTGATGGCAGATACAGTTTCGAAGAATGGAACACTAGCAAGTAGACAATGGCACCTTCTTTGAATCAGAGGAGTCAGAGACTGGTTTGAAGAGCAAAGCATTGCCTTCTGTTCTTTCTAGATGTTGAGACCCTTTGGGATAACCTTGACGAACATCTCTAGAATATCAGTCCCTAGTCTATAACGCTGACACAACCTTCTAACATCTTGTGGAGTGGATGCCCTGTCTCTGTCAAGCAGCTGTCGGCGATATAGGGGACCCAGCTTGCTTTTTGTGATATGCCACTATTTTTAAGTCAAGATAGTGTATGCAAAACTGATACAAAAAAGAAAAGATATTTCTGTTTAAGCAGACTCCCTTTATTCTGATAATCGCCTGGCAATACGTTACAAACCTATGGAGAAACCTGATCCGTTGCCAGCTATAAACTACTTATGTTGATTTGAACAATTTTGCAAACCTCTGATGGCATTCCAATTGCCATAGTTGTTAAGTGAGCTGCTGTCAAAAAGAGAAACGCTCAGCATCTCCACATAATAATATGAAAATGATTGCTAAAAGCCATTTCACTAGCCATGAGCCTGCCTTGCAATCTGTTTGGACTGTAATAAGATCCAGGGTAATGTTAACGGGAGAGAATTTATGCAGCTGCAATCAGCTATTACTTTTGAAAATGCCCTTCCATCAAGCTTGAGTGAATATTGCTTCAGTGTTTATGAGCTAAAGAGATTCAGTATTCAGATATATAAAAGTCGAATGAACTTTGGTTACCAGATGTAGCTCAAAAAACATTTAAATAAGAGAAGCCAGGGATTGATTGATTTTTTTTTTTAATGATAACAACAGTGGCAACAGTGGACATCACTAAATTTAGATTAATAATAATCCAACATAAGTGTCAAAGAGGCAAATTGAAATTGTGAGATTGCATTAACCCTGGAACAAGTGCAGTTAATTATCAGTTGAAGACAGTTCTATAACTAATGTGCAGACTGTGCAAAGACTGCGCATGCACAGTTGATATAAATGCAAGTTCTATTGATTGTGTGGAGAATTGAACTATTAGGAAATAAGTCAGACCTGCATTTGGTGATGCCCTATTGATCTAAACATGCACAAGATCAAATTGCCTCAGTAAGCTGCTGGAGATCCTTTCAGAATAAATCAAAGAATTACTGGAAATTTCCTCAAGGCAGCCCCCGCAATGAGGACTAATATTAATAATGCACATTATGTTAATACTGCTAATGATAATTAAGCAATAGTGCATGCCGTAATTATCGGAATATGTCATGCAGCTTTTTACTTCTAAAATAATTTCAATATGTATATATATATATATATATATATATATATATATATATATATATATATATATATATATATATATATATATATATATATATATATATATATATATATATATATATATACAGGTATGAGCTGCACAGTTTAATCTGAAAATTGTATTTGTAATGTATACTGAGGTGCATTTGATGAGCTAGTTTATTCAAGGGATGTAATTATGCCCAGTAATACATATCCGGTGAACGTTGTATTCTAAATATTACATTCATCTTCTTGCACTTCCACATGTCTTGTCAAGTGTTCTCCTTGGTCTGTAACATATCTGCATTTCTGGGTTTCAATTTACCATATTGAACTGTCAGCTCTTTTAAAAAGAATGAATACATTGTTTCAGCTACTGTTAGATTTACACACATAAAAACAACCATAAACAATGTGGCCTTATTGTTCTAAGACGAAATTGAAAGCCATGCACCTCAGTTGTTTCCTGCTTCTGTAGTTAAGTAAGATCAACAAGTTTTAGCTTTGCTTTTTTTTTTTTAAATCGCTTCAGGACCATTAAAATAAGTCAGTTCTACAATGATGAGTATGCTTGTCAGTGCAGCATTTTCACAGTACAGTGTGTCAGTACAGGTAATAATTTCCAAGTGACCAAATAATAAGCACACTGGTGGAGAAAATCCATTGTCCTTGATAGTATATCACACAGCAAGACAATACAATTAATGACCACTGGAATCTGAATAGCATTGGCTGTCTTACATTGGTGTTTACAGTAGGTATGAAAAAGTTTTCTTAAGGAGTTCAAAAGGTAACAGAATATCTAAACTGCTGATCCTACAAGAAGCAACTAAATGTGCTAATGAAACTGCTGGTTATAAACCCATTGGTTATTTGAGGTTGATAGTCTGGACAGTGAACTAGATTGCAGAAGTTTACAATCAGGAGAAGATCTGTATAAAAATACATAAATGAAAAAAAATGCATCTGATATTATCAGTCTACTGTTGCTCTATGTAAGAGACGCTCCCAAGTGTAAAAGTGAAAATTAAATGAGTTTAATCCCTTAGGAAAATGTACTTA
>NC_054563.1:3657350-3682350 GCF_017654505.1 Polyodon spathula
TTCATTAAAAAAGAACTCTTTCAGCTCTACTTGGATGAACTTGCAAAGGCAAAGTGACTTACAATTGTAAAAAGTATTAAAAAAAAAGTACAAATCCACTTAGTTGCGGTAAGGAGCAGTTCATGTATTGCTCTGTTTTAGTTTATTGATACCTTTGAACCATTATGCTAGTTTTATTTCTCCTTGCCTTTGCATTTACTTCAAAATGGTATATGTAACTTCCATTTTAATTGGTTTTGTATTATCGGTGACAGTACCGTTTTGAGATCAACACATAACAGGAGTATCATAAAAAAACGTATTATAATCACACTGTGTTTTGTAACAAAAAATAAACAAATAAAATAAACCTTGATATACAAGTCTGCATTTTAAATCCCCTCTAACATTCTCAGCCAGATTTAATTTCCATGGTCATTGTGCTGCTAATAGATGGCCACTAAGCTTGGAATTTTAGAACTCTAACTTTTTTTAAGTTTGTTGTTGTCATGTTCTGCTCTGGGCATTTAACTGTTGCAGCCTTCAGTTATCTAGAACATGCTGGATATTACTGCTGAAACAGTTCCTTTTACTCAGCTCTTCAGTGCGTTTCATATAATATAGATAGATGATTTGCCTTGGATGAATAGAACTGTATGTTATTTCAAAAAATGAAAAAAACAGTCTACAACATACCTCTGAAATGTGCTTATTGTACTCTATGTGAGTAACTTTTTCAGTTAGAAAGTAGTGCTTCTGATGAGAAGGAAAGAAGGTTTTGAATCTGTGTCATCTGATCTGTGTTAAACAGAACCAGCAGTGAAATGTTGCCATCCATCACTGTGACTTCAAGTAGTGTGTATCGAAATCACTAAAACATCCTTTCCCTTTGCTTTGCTTTTGTTTTGTAACAAATGTAAGGAGGCATCTGTCCACCGGAAGCCCTTTTTATCTCGGTGTGATTGAAATCATATTAAATAAACACATTAATAAATAACTGAGGGATGGAGATGAATATTAAAAGCCACTGTATGATAATTCATCTTAGTTGCTAGTCAGAACACGTAGGTAGGTGGCTGCAGCCTGTGCAATGCAAGGGTGGTAATCAAAGTGCTCTATGTTATAAGAGCCTCCGTGTTAACCAGGAGGATTGACTGCACAGTCTGTGCTTTTACACTCACTTAATGCCATTGATGAGTGACAGTCTAAACCAATGAGCTCATTGATAAACTGGCAAATCTATTGGGTCACTTGGAGATTACATAAGATCTGCCACTACTTTTCATCCTTTAATTTCAGTAAAATGTCTCTACATTATGAAGCTCTTATCTATATCAGGAGCAACGTAGAGACAAAAAAAAAGCCAACCTGAGTCATTGGAATATGACAGAATGTAATTACGTTCATGTCACTGTCACAGCAGGTAATTAAAAGGCTTCGGTAATTTCTGCAATGATTTTGATGATGTTGTTTCCATTCTTGGTCAGATTAATAGGCTAATTGAAGTGCCATCCCCAGAGGACTTGCTGTTGCTCTGAGTACCAAGTGACTTGAATTCTGTTCTGAAAGAAGTGCATGTGTTTATGATTTAGACATGGATCGGCACCGTATTGGCTGCTTTTTCCAAGTTTATCCCAAGTGGATTGAGACCCAACAAAGAGTGCCCTAGGTGTTGCGCCCTGTTGGATTTGCAGGAAATGATAGAATGATGGCTACACTTGAGTAAGTGTTACCTGACTCAGAAACTTTAAAACCTTCCAAAATCTTAAAAAAAAGAAATGCAAGCTTCAACTCCGCAGCCATTGAGGTATGTAAAATATAGTACAGAAACTCATAAAACCAGCCCCTATATTTGCAGCAAGACCATTTAGATGTAGTGTACACAATTACAGAAAGAGAACCTTTTCTAGTGTTTAAAAGTCTCATAGGTCTCATTAGATTGGCTCGCAGTGCTTTATATAGCTGCTGAATGCTTCTTAGCACAATTTAGTGAGATAAGCCTACACTTCAGTTTCTTTGTGGAACGCATAAATATTGGGAAATTATGTGATGCTTATATTTCAGTAGGAAATATGAAGAAACAAAATCGCAGCTACAGAGTTTTACATTCATTGTAACTTGTTGATGTCAATTTTAACAGTCATCCTGAGTGTACACACAGCCTATTGTATGTACAGAAGGCTAACGTTTGAATAATGCTGTTAAATAACAATAATAAATAATAATAATAATAATAATAATAATAATAATAATAATAATAATAATTGAAGGCATTCATTTGTAGCTTTTAAATTGCTTTCATTTGTGCAGCAGATTAGTTCATTTTTATTGAGGTGACTGGGGGCATAGAGGTTGTGCGGCACAATTGATACATAAAAGCATGAAAGCTGAAAGAATGGTGCTTTCAGGAAATACACAGAATAACACACAGTAAATACTGGCTATATTCAGGATCACTGGTTACAGCACAGTCGCACTGCTACAGTAAATGTAACCTCAAATAAAGCTTTGATACCTTTCTTTTATACTGTATCCAAATGCTTGCTGGAACTGCCATAATGGGGTCTGGATATGACACAAAACCATTTCTGTAAATGCTTTTTCTGGCTTTGTTTCAGCTCACTTTGATTTTATTTTATTCAGTATATTGAGTCATTATTAGAGCCACATACAGCTGGAAAAGCTTTCTAAAAATTGCTTTGAATAGCCACCAGTATGATTAGAGTAACAAGACGGTGACCACACAGAGGAATGAATTAAGTGGTAGAGATGGTAGTAATGTCATCTTTTTTTACTGCAGTGTTCACTCTAGACTTCATGTCAAGGAATTATTCACTCCATGCTTTGCCATAGAAACAGTTTTACAGTCCTTTCACATACCTGTCTGTGAATGACTGTGCTTTCCTGCATTTAGTTTACCCTTGTGTGTAGGCCCCCAGTAGGGATTTTGAAAAGCACATTCTGCATTCCATGCAGTGGTACTTTTACTAAGTGATCATTAATGTTTTTTTTTTTTTTTTTATTTCCTTTGCAGCCAGTGTCAGAAGAATTTCAGAACGGTGAAGGCTTCGGGTACATTGTGGCTTTCAGAGCCAATGGCACGCGAGGATGGAAAGAGAAAATGGTGACATCAGCAGACGCCTCAAAGTTCATCTACCGCGATGAGACTGTCCCCCCTCTGACTCCCTTTGAGGTGAAGGTCGGAGTTTATAACAACAAAGGGGATGGGCCCTTCAGCAACATTGTCACAGTCTACTCAGCAGAGGGAGGTAAGTCCTCACAGATACCAGCTCTGAGGATCATCCAATTTGTCCCCCTGTTTGTTCAAGCTTGGCCTGAGGTATATAAGCATTACAGTAGTTTACTTCCTAGCAGGTTACTACTGATGTAATATAATGTATTCATTATGTTCACCTACTGTACAAATGAAGCAATTAAATTCCACCCACAGACTGTTGTATTGAAATTTGACAGAACTGTAGAATACTATATTATTATTTCAAATGGGTACCTCTCGATTGTCAGGCCCAGTCTATTTAAGAAATTGATTGAGATGTCAACCGCATTTTCTCATTTAAAGTTCAGCACAGAAGGTTGACTTGTGGCAAAGCAATGACACTATTAGCACTAGGCGTACAAACTATTATCATTGCATTATTTTTTTTTTTTAAATGCAGAACCCAGGGAAGCCCCTTCGGATGTGAAAGCTGCCAGTGTGTCGTCCTCTGAGATCATAGTGGTGTGGAGGCCTCCGAATCCAGCCCCAGGACGACCAAAGAATTATGAGGTATGGAATGGGCTTGCACAAGTGAGGTCTAATGTTGTAGCTATACTCCTTGGTAGATGTTTAAGACTTGAATAAAAGCCTGTCAGTCAATTATAGCTTGTGAGTTTCTATCTGGTGCAACAAAACTCTGGGCAACATTTAAAAGCCTTTGTAATAAGGTCTAAAGAAAATGTAAATGTGTGTTGTTTTTTTTCTACAAACATTAAACCCAAAGAACTAAAGAATATAATTAAACAAGCTAATTAAAGACTGGAGTTCAATTATTGAACATACATCCCCCCCCCCCCCCCCCCCCCACATGCATTGCTGGGTAGTGGGAGATGTTTTCAAGTCTTTCAACACTGCAGACCTGTTGAAGAGTTCTGGGGAAAGAAAATGCTCCATTCAACACAGCGGAGCAGTTATTCTGTCCCATCTTGGGCATTCTCCCTATTTCTAATGTGTATCATGTGTAGTAGTTCCAGATACGATTACTGACATTTTGCAAAGTTCCTTTGAGCTAATCATAATGTCTCTCAGTGTCTTTTAAGAAAGTCGCGTGATCTCTTCATGTATTAATAACGGCTCACCGTTTCTGTCAGGTGAACTATTGGAAGGACATGGAGCAGGAAGAATCTGGGGAGAGAATGAAAACCCCTGGAAATGAAACAACCATCTTACTGACAGGGTTAGAGGGAAACACCTTGTATCACATCACCGTGAAGGGCTACAACAGTGCCGGCCAGGGGCCAGCAAGCACAGCTGTGCGTGCAAAAACCAAGAAATCACGTAAGCGATTCATGCAGCAGCTTGTAAATGGCCTTTTTGTTTTAGCTGTATATTTCACTCCCAGGTATCAGCTGAAATGGTTGGCTAACACTCTTGCCTTTCCCCTTTGGGTCTGTATTTTATTTTATTTTTAAAAAAAAAACAGCAGCAACTTTAAAGAAACGTCTAAAACGAAGTGATCTAAGTACAGGGCAGCTGTACCTTTTCTTGAAATCCTGCCCAGTTTGCAAATTTAAAACGCGTGGTAAGATTTGGCTGAATGAAACTGAAGAAAAGGGAAACATGAATATGTCACGTACACTAATGAAGAGCAGCTGCACAATGATATTAAGCATTAAACGTCCTGGCAGTAGTTAGTTATTGCACAGGTTGTCATTCTTAACCATACAAAACCAATAATAGGATGATTTATGTATTTGTCCATTTAAATGTCCCTGTCTTAGCTCCCAGTCAAGCACCTGGCAATCTCATGGGGATCCAAGATGGAGATCGTGTGTCACTTGGCTGGGAGGCCGTCAAGCCGCTCGATAATGAATCAGACGTGATGGGGTACAAGGTCAGGGACTCTCAATCCCTCTTTTCCTCTTTATTGCCCGTGTTCATTACAACATGTCTCAATTGAATAGTTGACTGGGAAATTGAACAAGATTATCTTTTGGGATATACAGGTCAGCCTACCATAGTTTCCCACCTTGCAAAACTGAGTACTGTACTGTAGAGATCAGTGGCCACTACCAATTCACGGTCAATTGAGAATCTTTTAGATGAGTTTGAACAATGTTTTTGGGCCTCCTAATTTAAAAACAGATACATCTTGTTTACCACCCTGCACCCTGAGGGGAAATTACAGCTGATACCTTAACTTGAGGGTTAAAAAGATACTCTATCCAATACTTTTCTTTATTAAAAGATACTCTATCCAATACTTTTCTTTATTAAAAGATACTCTATCCAATACTTTTCTTTATTAAAAGATACTCTATCCAATACTTTTCTTTATTAAAAGATGTCCTAATTGTATCATACCTGATGTTTATAATAATTAAAAATAAGGAACACTTAAACCAGGATATTGAAGGCACTTTCCCTTCCATGTAGGTCTTGTTTCGACAAGAGGGCCAGAGCAGCAGTGAGGTGATTGAGACGAACATCTCCTCTGCGGTGGTTCCACTATCAGGTGGAGGGATTTATATCATTGAGGTGCGAGCATTCAGCGAGGGAGGAGAGGGAACAGCCAGCTCCCAAATCAGAGTACCTGTATCATCAGGTGAGATATTCCAGTATTGCGATAGCGCTGCATTGTCCAGTAATGTATTTATTTTTTAGGCTAAACAGCAAACTACTGCTGGCATTGTTTTTACAGACAATGTTACATTGAAGAGGCTCAATTGCAATGTTCCATATTAATATTAATCAACCACTGCTAATATCTCATAAACCTCCTTGTGTAAAATCTGGTGTTAGCCTTTACTTGACCTAAGAGGGCTGCCATAGTGTGGTCATGGGACGGTATAGTTTCCAGATTATAAAGACCTAATGCTTTGACAAATTGGATATAGATCTTTTCAACAGATCTGTTTTAATTCATGTTTAACCATTGTATTAGATAAGCCTTTCCGCACAGAGGAACAATTTTACAGCTTTTACAAAATGTGTTATTGTAGCTAGTTTAAAAAAAAATGACAACATTATTCCTGCTGCAGAACTGAGACACAAGTTACAAATGACCTGGCTCCCTGTTGATGAGCTAATGGAATGTTTACCAGCACTCTTTATCCATAGACACTAATTAGGTTACCACAGCTGTTATGCGTGCAGTTAAGTTTGCCATTGTTTCTTAATGCTCATTAAATTAGTAGATCAACACACACACACACACACACACACACACACACACACACACACACACACACACTTTTGCACAGCCAATTAAGTTCCCTTGGATGACAAGAATAATTAAAAGTTTACCACCGCTCTTACAGCAGAATTACGAGCCATCAAAGTTGTTGTCAATGTCAGCTGACTTTTCCATTGCAAGAACGTACAATCTTGTAAGCCAGTAACCACAGCCTAGTACCAAAAAGTTAATCCTTTCTATTCCGTTTGTAAGCATGCTGCAGTACCATATTTGAAGCTTGTCAGCTGGTTGTCACTCATATGTAGCATGAGTTATTAAAACGATATCTGAGTGTCCCTGAGTGGCTCACCTGGTAAAGACACAACCATATAGTTTGCAAGGAGAGTAATACAGTCAGGGGATTGCAGACTTTGGCTGTGCAAATTAGGCGATCTTCTCTGGGATTCCTTCTGGTGGGGGAGGCAAAATCAACAAGGACCGGACAAAGGTCATGACGATCTACGATTCATGATACTGAGAGCTCTGATATTCTATTTACAGCTTTGTTTTGGAAGCTATGTATGCTTATTTTACTGTGTGTGTCTTTTCTCTCCTAGGTGTCAGAGTTCCAAACCACCAAAGATCCATGCACAGTATATCCACTTGTTCAGTGACAGTGACCATTCTCTTAGTTTTTGTCATTCCTTCAGCATCATGGTGAGAGAGGTTGACCGGCTCTAAAGACAGTACTGGGGTGGACCTCTTTATACCCGAAGAAGAAGCTGGTTTGCTTGGCCTTATCCACTGCAGACCCGAAGGCATAGCACTGGGGACAGCCTGGTCAAAAAGGAGGTGTCAGAAGTCCTTTATTCCTTCCTCTGGTCTTTCCAATATCATTTTAGTATTGTACTGCACACTGTGTGCAAACAGTTATTGGTTCTAGTAAACTAGCTTTTGCATTTCCCTCTCATCAGATGAACTACAAATCCTGTGCTTAGATTTGAAGCCCAGTCAAATGGTCTGTTAAAACTACTGTACTTTTAAAATGAATGTCTTGAGGCTTTTTAAAATGGCTCTCTTTGTCCGTGAGTTGTATTGTTTCCTCTTAGCTCTGAGAAACAGAAGGAGGAGGAACTCTTTAGAAACAAGTGCATTGTTTTCTTATTAAAAAAAAAGTAAGATTTTGTATTGTATCAGAGGTCTAACTATTTAAAAATTCACTTTTTGTACTTTGTGCTACCTTTAGTAAGTGGTGTGTGTACCGGCTACTTCAACATTGTGTTTCTCTAATAGCCAATGACACTAGGTAAGCCTGGTGAGACCAGTGACTAAGGACTGCTGGATAAAGAACTGTTACCTTTAGTGCCCCAATTAGAAGACAGTGACATGACTCCGTGGCAAAGCTTATGATGTCTCAAAATACCAATAAATGTGTTGTTTATTTTTAATTGGATGACAATGCCTTTTCTTAAAAAAAAAAAAAGAACAACTATTGAAACAAAGGGCTGTGTAGTCTGGGAAGCCACGTCTTCACCATCTCTTTGACTTAAAGGTACATTTTCTGAATTAAAGGTATTTGCTGATATAACACGGAATTAACAAGACACCATTGCAGTTACTGTTCTGTGAAGTTACTTGCTACTGCAGTATAATGCTGGTAACTTTTATTTGTAGACCCATAAAGAAAATCTGCTTTTTCAAAATATGGCCCACTCAGTTTAAAAGATAGCACTGTTTAAAGCATCTATAAACTATTCAGATTTAAGTGTGATCAGATTGTGAACAAATAATGTTTCTTAAGATTACTACATTATTACAAAAATATATTTTTCAGTACTGTAATTTTTGTTGTTATTTCAATGCTTACCCTTGTACAAATGTTGGAGGATGTGTGTGCGTGTTAACAAGTTGCTTGTATACTTCTTAGTAGTCTGTATTGTATACTGTTGTGTACTATACACAAGATGCGTGTTATAGAAGAGATTTACATTATACAATAAGTCATGTATGTCAAATAAAAACACAGGCTACACATAATATTATATTTAAAAATATATATGGTACTGGTACTGCATTTAAAAAAAAAACAAGTTGCATTATTCCTTTTTCTATCATGTTTAACTAATTGCAATGTTTTAATTAACTTTCATATGGACCTTATTTTGATAGCAACCATTTTGTGAAATATGGTTGTCTGTCTTCAGTGAAGTGGCTGATTATCTTAAACTAATTTGCACCAGTATTGTTAGGCATGTGAGACATGTCAAGTATAGTACGGTAGGATATACATTATGTGATCAGTGCTTAAAATTGGGCAGAGCAGGTAAGTGTAGCATCCAGATATAAGCCCAATTATTTTAAATAGTTAACATTAATTGGCATAAAGAATTATTTCTAATTTGTGGTTGTAACTAAGTTTTGGAGCGGACTGTGATGGTTCTTATGAATATGGTTCACATCCTAATGGAGTAATACCCAAGATATTGCTAAGTTGGAATGGGTTGTTTTTAATCTTTTTATTGCCTTCGGTCCAAAACCCTTTTCATTTTCCACTGTGAAAGGGAAGATTAAATGATCTCACTGCTTGCTTGCTTATTTAATTAATGTCAGAAAAGACTTCCTGTACCATCCCACAGTAAGATCTGTGTGGATCAGCTTCAACAGAACTGAATACAATTTTTTTGTCCCACATTTTTAACTGCAACAGCCAGTATTTACAGTATGCAATCTCATTGCTAATGCAGTTTTAGTTGGCCTTGCCTTTTCAACCAAGAGACAGTGGTACTTGCACAGCATACCACTTATTCACAAACTAGCCAATGTACACAGCATCTATAGGCTATATCAGCGATCGTAAATATTTATCAGGTTTATATTTCAGCTTGGTACTGTTTCTGCCAAGTTGAAATACAATTAATTACATGCTGAGACATTTAAAAAAGATGTCTATTTTATATGGGCAGTGTAATTGTCCAGGACATGGGTATAACAAACTAGAACAACTAGACTGAATTTAGCATCCTTCAGCATTCTGACATGTCCTTATACCGTGAGCTCAAATGAGCAATATTTTTGAAATTGCAGATATGTTAATTTGCATGCCAGGTGGGCTTGCTAGACTCAAAAACCCTGTAACTCCTCTGACTGTACTTCACACAGAACATTCAGCTTTAGTCAAAACCTGATGGAAAAAGCTGCACGTCGTTTATCTTCTGGTCAAATGAGAAGCCTGTCTGCAATAAAGTATGGATGAAGCCTCAAGGGATCAGACCAAACCACGGAGACTACCCCTAAACAGGCTTTGGTTTAAATAAGATGTGGGACCTTTGAAGTGCTACTGGGGGGTAGAGTCAGGGGAGACGACCGGTGGTCCTGTATTTGGATCTGTATACTAAAAACAAAGTCTGAAATTAACACAATATTATGTTTCTACCAAAAATGATATAGTTCTCAAATATTATCAAAAAACATAGCTCATTAATAACTGTATTTAAACTGAGATTATTATTATTATTATTATTATTATTATTATTATTATTATTATTTATTATTATTATTATTATTATATTATTATTATTATTATTATTACACAAGCCTACAGATCTAAAGGGACTAAATGTGTGTGTACTATATAGTATTTCAATATGTATCATGCCCTTACAACATTAATATATGTGATTATTTATTTATTTATTTATTTATTTTAATCGTTACCCGAAAAAGATTTGGGTACCTGGTATTTTCCATGGTGGTTACTCAATTCTGGATTTTCTACACATGCCAACCTATATATATATATATATATATATATATATATATATATATATATATATATATATATATATATAAACATACACACACAGTGCCAGATTACTTTAATGTTGTCAACACATCCAGGTCCAGTGTGCACAGGATCGCACACCAGAAACTTCCTACACCTCCCTTGGCTTGACTGCTGGCCTTATGTAGATCTCAAACAAACCAAAGCCCTTGAATTTGGATGAGCATTGCAGACTCCAGGCTAGATTACCACACCCTAATTTGTTGGCAAGACTGTGTATTTGAACAGACTGTAGGCTTGGTCCTGAATATAGGGCAATCAAAGGCATAAAAAAAGACCTGCACTGGAAGGCTGCCTACCCCTTATTGGTAATGGAACGCTAATTACGGAAGGTTCCTGCTCTTGTACACTAACAGCTGTGTAGTGATAAGGAAGTGGCACTGTGCAGTTACATAGTACCAGCGTGGCACAGTCATGTAATTCCACACTTACTCCAGAAGTTGCCATGTAGGATCAGTGGTAGTTACCCAGTTATTGGTAACATGTTACCAAGGGCACATGTAATGTGTAGTGTAGTGTGATACACTGCCGTGAGATGAGGTTACAAGCTCTAAAACCCTGCTCTTTTGCATTGTGCTTTAGATGCTCGCTTGCGGTGTGTTGGGTCTTTGGTTCACACCCTGCCTCCACCCTGTTACACATACATAAGCCTTGCTATTTACTGTTATGCCCTCTATTCTAGTTCCTTTGGTACAAACAATTACCCGAGTGGTTTGAGAACTCAGGAAACATATTTTCAGACTCAAAATTGTTGAAGGTTATCTTGCAAGTCCATTTGTCTCTTATGAGCATAAAAAGTTCTTCCTACACTTACCCTTGCTTCATTGCATGTGACTCTCTTTGCCCTAATTACATTGAGTTGTTTTAGATGACTAATGGAACTCATATTCCTTCATTTGTAATATTTAAACATGTTTATTTAAATAATGACTCTCAGTTTTTCAGTGGACAACATCAATTTATTAAACATTAAAAGGTATTTATTACATTTATTCTTTCAAAGCACTGTCAAGCATCATTGATTCCTTGTGAACGTGTGTATATACAAGTATGATTTGTGCACACGAACTAAGGCCATCCTTCAATACGCATACCGCATTCTTTAAATCAATTATACGATTAATATTGTCATTTTAATGAAATTGTATTCACTGATTAATTGCATCTGTCACAGTTAAATTTAATCTAATAAAGTAGACACTAAATACAAAAAAAAGATTTAGAAGTAGCTTATATGGAACTTCAAAAGATGATTCATCAGTTAAGTGAGGGTTTGTTCGCATTCTCTGATTCATTGATTTTCCACTGTTTTCACATTGCAATGTCCTTCAGAAGAAGAATAGGTTTCCACAGTGATGAAGTACAACACTCTACTCACACTGTGCACCAAGACGAATGTTGTTTCAGCAAACCTTGTTTTGCTGGCTCTTCTTTTAAAAACATGAAGCCATTTAAATAATAACGGAAATTACAATCTAATTAAAATGGCAACCGATCTATTCTCTGAAACAAAAACAAACTTACAAGAATAAAAATCAGAATAAATATTATACTGTTTACATGTAATATTGAATGTCTATGTTGTTGTTCTATTCATCTCTGCATTATCTATAAATTCACAATTTCATGCTGCTGAATTCAGCTTGACTGAAAAACCCAGCTATCGAAACTATTTTGAAAGAGACTTTGCTTTATATATATAACTATAAAGCAAAGTCTCTTTCCAAATAGTTAGTAGATAGCTGGGGTTTTCAAGAGCTACTAAGCTTCTGCTCAGATCCAAATGCTATATATATATATATATATATATATATATATATATATATATATATATATATATATATATAAACATGACGTAGCTGGAGAAACACAGATTGAGACATGTTGTTCTTTTTTAAAGTGTTACTATGCGTTTTAAGTTTCAAAATGTTTCTGCTGGTTGTTTTTCTCCTTTCTAGAAGGCTGTTGTTGGGAATCTCCTTACATTAGTCTCCAGCTTCTAATTTGGTATGGTAATTTCAAGCTGCAGACAGTCAATACTTCCTTCATTAAGCAACAGAAAGGTTTCAAATAATTTAAAAAGGGTTACTATGATTTGTAATAGATTGTACTGCATGATCATTGTGCTAATGCCACCTAATTTGTATTGCCACCAGACATCTAAATTATGCATATGTTTTTAGACAATCATGTTCTTACACCCCTTGCCATTCTCAAAATATCTGGTATACTTGTATCCCAATTTTTTTTTTTTTTTTTTTTTTTAATGCATAACTTAATCCATAACCTAGAAACTGTAGAAATTACTTAAATTCCCAACATGAGTGGACTTTTAAATTTGAAGTGCTGAAAGAAAATACAATTGTGCACTTAGGTATATTTATAACAGTTATGGAAATATATTATTAAAGTTATGTTATGGAATTGCAAAATAAGCTATGGTGCAACAATTTCAATAAAACCCTGTATAAGGTAATGTTATCGAGATTGACAGCTCTGGCCAAAAGTTTTGCATCACCTAAGATTTTAGGTTTTTCATTCAGGTTTTTAGAATGTTCATTTAGTATATAGAAAACTACAAAGCAGTACTGTATGTAATTCAATATGTTAACATAACATTATTCAGTGGGATTCATTCAACTTAATGAACCAAAATGTGTGTCTATTGGGTGATGCAAAACTTTTGGCCACAGCTGTACTCTGCATGTGGTGTATCCAACCTGCAGAGACAAAGACAATGAAGAAAACAATGTTTGGTCCGCTTGTGCAGGCAACACCTAAATGTAGTTTTTTACTGCAGGCACACTGCACCACCTTTAGTCAATAGCCCTGCTCTGTATAGTCCATTTAAAGTTAAGCTCAAAATGGCACATTTCCTGGATGTGGCTGCAGCCGCTGCCTTTGAGAATATGAAAAGTTCTTTAAACAAGTTTCTTTTCAGGCTGGTTCATAGAATTGCAGCACACTAATTCTGTCAAACAAGTATCAGCCCTACTGTGTACAAAGATGCAGGGTTGCATGTAGTGCAGAAGCCAGAAAATAAAGCACAGACAAAAAGGATCTGAGTGGTAAGCTTGCCTGGTGCACACAAGGGGCATTCCATAGGCAATATGCTCTGCTGAATCTGTTCACAATGATTCCACATGTTTCTGCTGAATAGTTAGCCTAGTGAGATAAAGCAGTAAATTAGCTGTGGAAGCTGATCACTGCGCTTGATCCCATAATACAATACACACAGAACTTTGGATTTTCACACCCTAATGCAGCTGATGAATTCTTACCTTCTCAAACAAAGGAACAAATCTGTCTGATAAAGACACTCATCTATATTACAATGTAATGTCAATGTTATATATTGACTATACAGTACGATACAAGTTGATATTCACTCCACGTGAGATTGTATAGCATCCTATATTTTCACCTGATACAAGCCAGCTGATATCAAGGACAAAATTACTCTCTTGTATTACTTTGATGGACTTTTAAAATAATACCACTGTAACAGTGTTCTTGCAGTGTTGTGTGATACACTTCCATTACACATTTTGTCCTGTTGGTGAGATGAGGTTAAAAGCTCTAATACCATGAATGCAGGCGAGTCTGGCTCATGTGCATAGTGGATAAAACGCTTGATTGCGATGGTCGTTGGTTCGCGCCCAGCCACCTGCCCTCTAACAACACTGATAGAAAATACTGTATTTTTTTTTCCTTTTTTTTTTGGTGGAAACCCTTGCTTTTGAGGTTGCAGGTATACACACTATACAGTACATTTCCTTTGTAGAATCAGGGCCTATAAAGTGGTCTATTGTGAGTTTTATATTGATATGTTACAAAATCTGCGATAAACCCTAATGCAGTAAAATACTGATACGTTTTTAAAGATACCGGTAGATGTTGTGGTAAAATTAAACAAGCATTTAGGATTGATTGCAAACACAGTATCTGTGTTTTTTTGTTTTTACAAAAACATATTTACTTTCATCAAATAACAAATCAACAAGTATCTAACACCAACAAGTACCAGTAAAGGCTGTTTCAGAAAGACCTAATTATACATTCACGACAAAGACATTTGTAGTTATGTGCTAACTGTGATTAGTTGTGTTAATTGATCAAGAAGAAGTATTGCAAAGCTTTTATGTTTAATTTAATAATGTAATTTTCTTCAAATTTAAATAAATTGCATGGCGTCTAAATGATTGAGGAATGTTTGTGTGGTTGTAATTGGATTACACTAGGTGAAAACTTTAAATATGTTCTTAGACTAAAGAATTGACACAAAACATTATGTCAGTACCAATTACTGTTAACATAAAAATCTGTTATTGGAAACATTAATTTTCATCTTGTATCAATTACATTTTTTTAATAAGAAAATTAGTACTCCTGTATATTATAAAGAGAATAGACAATTCATAGCTGTACAATTTTAAAATATTTTGTTAGCAAACAAGGCTCGTCATGTGTGCAGCAAAGTTGTTTTCCCATAGTAGCCCACGGCAATGTCAACAACTAACGCAATACTTGCCATGAGTATTGCACATCTGGGCACCAGCCAGCATCATGAGAACATGTATATTGCCACGGTTATGCAAAAAGGATGCATAGAAAAGTTAGCTAACCTGTTAGCATATACACTTTCTGCCTCAGCAACGAGTCACAGTCCATTTGTGTTTCCCAGTAATTTGGGAGTGCCCACAGAATATGGCATTGCGGTTTATTTATGTCCATGTCTCTACTACAGGAATAGATCAGACCAATCAGAATCAAGAACCACCTTCACTGATTAGATGTAGTCGCTAAGATTTCAAATCCATTTCCCTACCCTGTACTATTTTCTATTGGCACTTTTAACTTTTCTTTTGAATTTGGACTACTTGTTTCTAATACACTGCTTTTACTACGAAAAGACGGCTCCCAGTAGTGAGCACTTTTTTTTCTGGAGCGATCTAGTTTTTCAAGCCTCGATATGTGTGTGGTTATCCATCCGAACAGACCACTAATCCCCTACTGGATATGCAATGCAGAAATAGCAATGGAAAGACACAAAAATCTGCATGTGTAGAAAAAGAAAAGGAACCCGGTGTGTATGTTAATGAAAGACCAAACACTAAATCAGAAAAGATTAAACAAATGGCTTTGACAGGGCCTAGTTGCTCTAAATGACATGATGACAATGCTTTACACAACCTTATTGGATAATTCTAGATCTCATTAACACTGTTTGACATATCTAAAGCAAGGGCAACACTTACTGTCTCACTGACAATATCCTGGTCGAAATAAGCCGATCTGAAGAAACATCTATTTGGACAATACTGTACCGTTGTTGGATGCCTAAGACCTAGTGACAGGCTAAAACCTTTTTTGTGGAGCCCCTTTTTAATCAGAATTGACAACAAGACATTCAAAGCTTCGCTCCTGTAGAAATCAGAGTGGCTGTGAAGATCGTTTTCCTCAAATGAGCAAAGTGCATATAGCACAAGAATTAGTTGCTCTAATTAGAAGGCCCTGAAGTTGTATTAACCTGTGTGCAAGCCAAGCCTCTTTATAGAAATCCAATTAGGGTGTAATGAGGCATGTGTTACAGCCAGCCAAGCTCTCACATATTGTCTGATTAATGCGCCCCACCTATTTTTTGAGGAGCTGGTTGAGATACTATACACTTCACCAGAAGAATGTGAATGGACTAAAAAAAAGTTTCTTTGTTATGCATGGCACACTGTTAATGAAGTAATGCATAACCACGGCAGAGCACAGAATGAATAGTATGCCATGTGTGCTGGAGCATTTCACCAGTCTAATCTCTAATATTCTGTTTCAGTATATTTCAGGAGTGCTAACTTTTCAAAGTCATATTCAGGGACAGAATTTCAAAGGAGAAACAACCGAAGATCACAGCAGTACATGGAGGGAAGTTTCATTTATTTTATTTATTTATTTTTCTAAGAATCCTAAAGATAAGCCCCATCTTCAATTAATAGTACACATCCTTTAGTCCAGGGCTGTCCAATCACGGTCTTGGGGTGCCTTTCCACTCCAGGTTTAACAGGTAAAATTAACTTCTTTAGGGTCTGAATGGAGGTTTCACTGGCTCAGTTAAACTATTTAGAACAGGGTTGGAACAAAGATCAGGACTAGAAGGGTCAACTTTGGCCACACCTGCTTCAGTCAAGCTCTACCTCAGCAGACTTCTTAGCAGATTAGAGTATTGACAGTCTCCCAGGGAAGAGAACCAAGACCATGGAAGTATACTTTTTTGTCTGGTAATTCAATAATATTGCTTCAATTTGTCTATTTGTCAATTTGTCAATCAATCAATCAATCTTTATTTTATATAGAGCCTTTCATAGTGGACCACCATCACAAAGTGCCTTACAAGATGCAGTAATAACAAGAAATTCCATGATACTTTAAATATGAACTCATTTCTTGTCTCTGTGTCTCTGAAATGCTGTTTGAAAAGCTCATTTTCAAGGAGGCAACAACAATAAATACAAACACAAAAAAAATACAGGTTTACTTTATTCTTTTCAATTTTGAAATTAAGCAAGGCACAGCAAAGGTCCAACATAAGCAAAAGGCATCATTTGATGCTACATGCAATACAGTAATATTCAGATAGTCAGTAATAGTCAATATACAGGAATTTGTAAAGACATCCATAGGACATGCTGCAGTTAAAGTCAGACATTGTGACGTAAAGTAAAGCACATACTGAAAATACACTGTGATTTAGTGTGAAGCATACTGAACAATGCACCTGCTATCCTACACCATTCCTCGTTGCTACCAGACCCCCAAATCCTTATCAATAGTCTTGAAGATTTTAAAAGTTAAAGCATTGGGGTAGTTCATGTCATGAGGGAGTTCACATTTCAATTTTTATCTTTTAATTGTCTTTGCCGAGCAACGTTTGTATTTTGCAGAACTTGCCAAAAAGAAACCTTTATTAACATTTCTCTGTTAATTATGTTAGATAGTTTTGTTTCAGAACTGCTTTGACTGATAAAAAGGGAATGGCTTAAAGATTTGCAGGAAATAGATGCTTGGCAGTCTTTATTAAGTCGCAAGACAACAAGCTCTAGTTATTGTGCCTTGTCATTTCAGGTGCGTCTATAAAGTGTGGATCCAGGCAAGTTCAGATAGTGTCATATTCTCACTACAAAGTCACAAATAGGAAATCTCTTCCCATCCTTTAAGACAATTTATCCACAAAGAACATTGGAGGTTTTCTGATCTTCTTTCTAATGCTGCCTTCAGAGAAAACTCATTCAAGTTATTACACATTCAAGGCGCACAGTGTGTCTCCAGACCCCAAGCGCCATACCCCGATGTTAACTGTACTAAATTAACATTTATCATATGCACTCAATGTATTACACCATTAATTACACTTCCTGCTGCTTCAGTGCTTGCCTGTTAGGGAGCTACCATTGGATCAAGGATATGTCTTCCATATACATTATACTGCATGTATGGTGATGACCTACATAATGTGTAATCAGAATGTTTAGAATGGCCAAGGTTTTTCCACTTAGTTTTCAGGCTAGCAGATTCAGAATATTGTTCCAAGCAAGGCACAGGCTGTGTGAGCTCATCCAATTAAGAAGCAAATACACTGTTGCTGCAAGGTAACATCGTACAGCATAATGAAAGCCCATGTAACTTGTTGTCCCAGTTTGAGACTTGCACTCTTTCAGTTCTTTCCATGGAAGAAGAATGCTGTCTCCTTGGGGTATATTCCAGCCCCAGAGCAAGACTACCAAATTTAGATCAGTATATTCAATTGATCTATCACCACTGTGATCATTTAAATTGATGTACCAAGGTAATGAAAATGAAATACTTAACAGTGCACGGGTTTCTCTGGTGCAATGGTGCATTTTTGGATGCAAAAATATGTAAATGTTACCATTTAGATCAATTGAATAAACTCACTGCGTACTGAACATAGCATAGAAAAAATACTTGTATTTGAAGCAGTTTCACAAGCAAGAGAGTTGGCAGTGGTGTATGGTGTTGTGTAACCCCTGTCCTTTATTCAGTACAGTATACTCTTTTCTGTCTCTCTGCAAACTTGTAGAGATAACATGCCTCTTTTGGTCCATCCTCTTCGTAACCACAAAAATAGAGTAACCAGATTAGTCATTAACATGAGCTCACCTGTTAGCAGAACTCTTTATCCCACAACAGCTGAATGCTACACTTCTCTAAACTATGCAGGTGGTAAATGCAAATGTGGCTGCCATGAAAACCATTATGTAAACCACATTGCTGTGCGGTTATACATTTAGGGGCATTTTCCAACTGCATATTAGCAGCTTCTACATGTCACATAGTTAAATAGAGAACAAGATCGCTTTGACTGAAGAAGACATCACAATATGGGTTGAATAATTGGCAGAAAATAATGCAACTGGAGACTTTGGAATGAATGGAAATGTGAGCATGATTCTATTTCAATTCAGCAAAACCACCATCAAATGCAACAACATATTGTAGAAAACACTGAAGCAGATAAAAAGCATGATGATCGTTTATAGTTAAAAGCAGAATTTCGTGTATGTATGGAAACAGTGAATCTGGAACAGGAAAGCCTCTATGCTGAAGTGAATGGTTTCTTTGTGTAAAGCACAGATGCTGCTTCATTAATATTCTCACTTCTTTGCCATGATGAATCACTGATTTTTTTTTCCCAATTTTTACACTTATAACTTTAAAGTCTGTTTCAAAGCTCTTTTCAAAATGTCTGCTCCAGTGCACTGATAGTGTAAGGATTATTGCCCACATTGTCAAACAGGTAACACAGCAATAACGATCCGCGATGTGGTATGGAACAGAAAAGCCAGAGCACTTTAAGTTCAAAGCTGTCCATCGGTCTATTTTAAAACTTAAAAGGTCAAGGTGTATAGTCTAAATTCAAATAGAGGACACCCAATTTCACAAAACTAATTTACTATAACATTTTATTGTGATTACCGGCGCTGTAAATTGGGAAGTATGAGTTCTGCATCTTTATCAGACCCATTATAGTGAACTTGCAATTTGAGAAACTCTGTGGTGGTATTCATGTGTGTAATACAAATTTAACCAGCAGAACATAACTAAATGTTGAACTGAGAAAAAAAAATCCATTCACGTATTCGCCTACATTACACAACAACACTTCATTTAGCTGTTTGTGTTTCAAAAATGAAATCCCTGTAAATAGAAAAACCTCTTGTCTGGAGGTCAAAGATTAGCACAGCATTTCCAATCTTGCATGCTCTTGCACCATAAATGTAGATATAAGTAAATGTGGCTCGTTCAGGGCAGAAACAATGGGCTGAGTGGCTTACAGCTGTTCGGATGTAATTACTGCACAACAAGCTTTATATTTACACTTTCTGCTCACTCACCCGTCATCCTAGTTTCTCTGTTGCTTTTGTTGTTATAATTCAGCATCCACAATGCATGACTCCACTAAACTGATATTTCTTGTTTCTCTTTTTCTTATGGTCCTATATTTTAAAAGTTGGTTCATTGCATATACATATACATATTATAATTTAAGTGCCGTTAAATTATGTGATTCAGTACATAGTTTTCTATAGAAAAAATAGGACAGGTTTTCAATTATATATATATATATATATATATGTTAATCTATTGGGATATCAATATTTTACACACATTTGCCTCAGCACACTAGCATATTTTTTAATGTACTATTTGCATAGGCAATTACAATCATTTATAGGCAATTATTTCAACATGGGTAGCCTCAGCATAAAAGCACACATTCTTCTTAATTTGAAGGCAGTGATGTTTTTAGTTCATAATTCAGAAAATATTTTAGCAGTTTAGCAAAAAGGCATTTTTAAATCAAGTGTTGATGAACAAGTTGAAAAGAGTTTAGTGTACAGAAGACGACAACTCTCTCACTTGGAGCCACTTAAAATATTAATGTGAAAAACTCTTTCTTCTATAATATACTTTAGAAAGGACTAAGATGAATCACAGCACAATACAGGCTCATAAATGATATAAAATATGACCTCTTTGCTCGTTGTTATTTATCAGAGTGGAATTGAATTTGAGATTGATTCGGAAAGATGTAAGCAGAGAAAATGAAAGGCTATGTATTACCCTTTTGTATTCCATGACTTCAAACTTTGTGTCTCAATTCCAGAGGATCTTTTTAAACCATTTAAGAATCCAATGTAGATTTCAGACCACCTCATCCATCCTGCTGACCTTCCTCTGAAGATTCCGTCCAGGTGCCTAATCCATTACAAACCCAGCAGTTACCAATAAGATAACTATGATAACTTATCCATGTGATAGCTCTGTGGAAGGAATACAATCGGTGTGCATTATAATAAAATCAATTTCAGATTGAGATCACTTCAGTGATGCTCAGTCAAAAGTAGAGAAGCAGAAAAATGTCATTTAACTTTGCATATTTAAAGGTTGATAACCAATAATGACTTGCTGTTCTCTTAGATAAATGCAGAAGTTGTCAATCCTATAGTAGTAACATTTTCAATGGTTCCTATTGGAAGAATAGAGGATTTCCTAAGAGAGTTTACACTTTTAACAGCCCCTCTTTTGTTCAGAGGTCCTGTTTTTTTGGTACCTCAGAGGTGGCAGCCTTCCTTAATGGTGACTGGCATTCCCTGGTGTTATTATGCTTCTTGCAATGGAGCTCTATCTAGCAATGCTAATAGTCATTACAGTAAAACGAAACTGTGAACGGATTCCAGATCAAAACCTTCAACAAGAAAGTTAAAAAAGAATTATAAAAGTTAAAGAACAAAAAAGTATGCTTTAATCTTAATTGTATTGATAAGCTTACTATTTAACATGGCTAGTTAATTAAAGCATGTGCTTTAATCCAAGTAAAGGGCAAGTGCCAAAGAAAAGAAGTCTGTGTTTGCAGTCAGATAAAGAGATGATGGCTGAAACAGTATAAAAGACCTTCAACGTATGTTGGCTCCAGTGTAATGACAATTCATAAGGATATTGGCAATGAGGTGCGTGCCAAAATTCTAATCCATATGAAAATGTTAGCAGTTGAATAATGATGCACTTTTCAGCTTTAATATTCACACACTCAATTTCATTTTTGATCAGGAAGGAATACCTAAGAAGTCTAAACAGAGAGTAATAATTACAGTCCAAGCTTTTTTGTTCTTTTTATTACTAAATAGGTGTGTGTGTGTGTGTTTTTACCTGAGACAGGTAAAACATACCAGAATGAATTGTAATGCAAGTTGAAAAGCCTGCAGCGTTATTAAAGTCAATGCAGCGTTATTAAAGTCAACAGTAAATCATGTTGTAATTAATATGCAATTATTTATAGAACTCTAAACTATACTAAAAACACATATATTTACACATATGTTTTCACGTCATAAAATGACCATTTTAAGAAGGATTTGTTAAGGACTGTTTACTAAAGTTAATTTTGAAGTTTATAGTTCATGAAACTTTTTTTTTTAAAGGGTTAGAAGTTTATTCTGCTCTGCTTAACCCAAGAGAATGCTTATAAACAGAAAAATCCTGAAAAAAAAGAAGAAATACAGAACTCCATCTATGTAGTATGCTGGAATTGATTGGATGATTATTTGTGTCAGGTATAGAAAGTAGGGATGACATAATGAAACAACAGTAATCCTGTTGTTCCTTGTGTATTTCCATTCATCAGATAAGCCATGTTGTTTGGAAAACCATCAGATAACAGATCTCATTCAGAACTGCAGTACGTTCCAGTTAATTTGCTACATAACTACTAAAAGAGAGGTTGCAGGGGCATGCAAACACGTTGATTGGTTCCTTTATTCTCTGAGGGTACCTTTGAGAGATGTACTATTTTGATGCATGATGATACAACAGCTATGACCAAAGGTTTTACATCAAAACATTAAACAGGGTTAGAAATGTATTCTGCATCGTTTAATCCAAGAGAATGTTTATGACACTTTGTCTAACATACATAACATACCTGTCTGTAGCAGTCAATTACAGTAGCGCTTAAGAGCAGTTACTGGACTCGGTAACTGAGTTGATGACAACAGTGGAATAGTAATAAGAAGCATTCTAAATGATTTCAAATATCATACAAAAAGTATGGAGATTTTTAAAAAATAAAGAAGAAGGTGTAATTCCAAGCTCCTTGCTCTTTAATAATGCTTCTACTGTGTACAATATTGTTGTGCTATGCTTTTGCTATTCTAGTTTCTCAATAGCGTTTTCTTCCGGGGTCCCCACAGAACACATTCTCCAAACACAGAATGAATGCAAATAATCACATAAAAATACATGATTATGCAATTGCCTTTATGCACACTTTAAGAACTGATCGCCATGACAACAATTTTGAATAAAAGTATACTACTTGTTGTGTGAAGGACAGCAGTAACATTTATATCCTCTTTTTCAATCATCATGTTTCTTTTTTCCTCATAAATTAGATATTCATCAGCCATCTGCATAGCAGTCATGCGTTGAGCCTATTCAGCCCAGCATTTAAAGTGTGGTGTCCTTAAAAATAATGAGCTGCAGAACTGACACTTTGCAAACAGCTGGTAATTGCAGGTAAATGAAACAAATGTTAAGGTTGTATGTGTGGCTGGCTACGCCAGGATGCCTGTATGTATTTACAGCTGTATATTATTTTTGTTTGCTTGTGTCATTTATATATTATGTTAGTGCAAAAATATTAATGGACTGGATCTACACTTAATTAGATTATATGTATGCTGTGCTAAATATTAATCAGACTGGCATTTTGTATCAGGTTATTAATTACATGATTTAACCATTTGGTCTTAATGGTTTTGAGGCTGTAGAAAATAAATGAGCCCTTGTGATTCCTCTGGTGTCCTTCCAGCACATTGTAGAGTCCATGCCCAGACGTGGTCATGGTGTTGAAGATTCAGCCCCAAACATGCTGTTAATGAGGGTATTTTCATTTGAAAAGTTCAGTTCAAGCCCAGGGCCTATAAACGACAGATAACAGTTGTAAATCTGTCAGATTTATGATTATTAAACCAAGGGATTTAATAAAGGTGGGCTCATGGGGACACTTCTAGGCAGAGAAAGCAGAGAGGCATTGGCATATGAGGAATACTGAACATGTGTATGTGGTGATCGAAAAAATGACATTGTGATTTAATAAACAATATTAAAGGTGTGCATAATACTTCACTTCTTATACTTCAAGGTATAATTCCTGAATAATATGGTTTCAAAATAAAACAAAACAAAACCTTTTACTTTTTTTTTTTTAGAAATGTCCATACATTTTAACAAAGTATACAGGAGTGTACAAATATTGAATTTGAAAGAAAGAAATTCAATATTATCAGAGAGGCCATGGAAATGTAGTTTACCTGATCCCTCACGTTTTTGTTTGTTTGATGTTTTTCTCATTTTCATTTACATACTTCCTCCCCTTTTCCACCCTCATGTCTGAAAGCAACATCCCTCTTTTGCCAGTGGTTATCTCCCTCATTAATCAGTCTCACCTGTGATTATTCTGCTCATCAACACATAGAAAACACTTTCCAGTTTAAATTACTCGCCTTATTTAAGAGACAGTGATTGAACATTTTTAATTAATAAAATCAGATTCTCCAATTGCCTGCTTAAAATTCTAGAACCTCCCGGTGAGCCAGTGGCCATAAAGAATTGGGAATTGGAACAAATATTCACTTAAACCCAGCTGGTATATAAAAATCTGCACAGGCTGGAATAATTTAGTATTGTAGGTGACAATTAATGATTGTAGACAACAAACTCAAAGACATTGTTTGTTTTGTTATTCTTGAATCATGTTACCAAGCTCTTTGACCAGCACTCATTTTGAACTGGCATGACCATTTGAAAACCAGAAACTTATCAGCTCTGAACAGCATAGACAAAGGTTTATGGAAAACGGAGGGATCAAGTTTTTGCCACCATTTTGGATCAACCCACAGCCTGTGCAATGACCACTTACACAATTCAACCACGTACATAAACACTGTTACCTAAAATGGCACCCTGGGAAAAGAAATTAAAAATGCTCATGGTTTCTTACTTGGGGAAGTAATTACTTTTTTTCCACAATTTACATGTGTGGTTACCTGGTAAGTACATTGCAGATATACAAACACATGTGTAAAAACACCAGCAATTGCCAGGTTTTCAGTTTAGGCATAATAGCTGCCTTGTAATCTCACAACCAGAAGTATAATGTCACTTAATGTGAAGTGTTACCTAGACATCACATGCTAAAAAAAAAGTTTGCCCACATTTTTCAAAAGGTACAAAAAACAAACCATTTTAACAATATGAAACAAACAACAATACACTGTGAACAAGCTCTAGAACGTCAACGAAGTTTGGCAAGTTTTGTAATATGGATGTTTGCACTTGCTTCAAAATAGGGCCCTAGTTTTGGACCTTTTGGACTGACTTTAACTTCTCTCTGTTGAACGTTCTGTTCAGAGGTCACAGCCCCACCTTGTGGTAATCACATTTATTACACAACAGAAAAAAAAAACAGTTTAAATTGACATACTGAACTGTTTTGTTGTTTGTTTGTTTGTTTTTTATGTGTGGTATAATATTGAAATACAAAATTGCAGTTTTGTGGAGTCCTCTGTGCACATTGTAAGAGAAGGTACATTGTGGTGCCTTGTCTTGTACAACAAGGCGAAGGGATATTTCTGTGTTCACTTTTCCTTTGTATTCTAAGCTTTTCTGGTTTCATGAATTATTTAATTACTTTTATCTTAAAAAACACACCTTAACA